>NW_025855126.1:2599760-2600046 GCF_002878395.1 Capsicum annuum
AAACATATAACTAACATCATAATCCATAATACATTTATAGAAGCATTTCATCAAAACATATGATAGGCATAACTTGTACATACATGGGGATTTCATGGTATCATTCTAGTTAGGCACTTTTCCTTCATCGAGGCGTTTAATCAAACATATTATAGGCATGGTACATGTAAACATCATTGTACAATAATTAAACAGCATGGTTCAATTCTAATTTCATCATTCAAGGGTTTGATCATAGATTTGCATGAATCTATATCTATAATAATGTAACCCATATAGAATTTAT
>NW_025855126.1:2603046-2623001 GCF_002878395.1 Capsicum annuum
TTCTCATTATCCACATGAACAAGAGCAACCCAATCATTAAATTCATAGTAAAATCCATAAACTTGAATTTAGAAAAGGGATTCTTGGGCTTCATGGACGAAAGGAGTCCATGAATGAACACTATGCATACCTTAGTTCATGATTTCGTGAAGATTGACGAAGAAACTTTCTTGGAATTGGATCTTCAATGAAAACCCTAGCTTGTTCTTGCAAGGTTTTTGATAAAAGAGAGTGTATTTTAGATGACAAGTGGTTGAATCACGTGTTAAAGGGCTTAAATAGGTGTGGAAAGTTGACCCTTTTAACCCTAGATGCGTCATTTAATTTCAGTAAAATATTCCCAAACTGAACCCCTAGCGCAATGCGGCACTATCGCGCCATGTCACTAGAATTTGACAATTGGGAAACTGATGGATGGCGCGATGCGGAGCCATCGCGTTGCCCCTTCCTTCGCGATCTGGAACTTTGGCGCGACGTGGAGAAAATTGCGCTAAGACACTAGAAAAGGACAATTTTGAATTTTGTCCCTAGCATGATGCGCCATAATCGCGGACCCCTACTGGAATTTGCCAAATGCCATTTACTCATATGGTGCAACGCGCCACTGACTAATATGGCGTTGTTTTACGATGGGAACTTAAAATAGTCATAACTTCTGACTTGGTTATTGGATTCGGATGAATCTTATATCGATGGAAAGCTTATTAAATTTCCCATATAAAAATAAGTGAAAATCTTAAAAACTTCTCATGGAATAACCATCATTCAATTTAGAAGATAATACTAGACATTCTTGAGATGAAATTAGCTAGGAAAAAGTACGGGGTATTGCAATATCTCCCCCTTGAGAACATTCATCCTCGAATGAGACTGACTGAGAGGGGAGAAAAGATAATTGTCGTACATACTGAACATGAATAACTGGAGCATGATCTCAAGATTGACAGGACTAGCAAGTTGAATATATGATACTGAACATGCATATCTAATACATGTGTAACTGATTCATGAATGCATGACTGAGTATTCTGAAGAACTAAGTTTCTCACAATGAGAATGCATGTCTGATGCATAATTACATAACTGAACTGATACATGAGTGCATGACTGAATATGCAATGGCACTTGATACCAAGTTTATAATGGGAACATGAGCATGAAACTGCATACTAAGTTTTTGATGAACACCGAACATGAAATGGAGTAAGTTTAAGGAGAACTGTTACCTTAAGCTTGATCTGAGTTAGCGAAGAAAAGGTGAGGATACTTGGTACGTATGTCTTCCTCTGTTTCCCAAGTAGCTCCCTCGATGGACTAATTTTTCCAAAGAACGTTAACTAAAGGGACTTCTTTGTTCCACAATCTACGAGTCCGATAGTCTAAGATTTCAACTGGAATTTTTTCATAAGAGAGAGTGTTCTGCACATCAATGCCCTAATAGGTTCTATAACTTATGGGTCAAGTATGCACTTCTTGAGAAAAGAGACATGAAAGAATGGATGAACTAAGTCTAGATCTAAAGGCAATTCAAGCTCATAGGCTACCTTGACAAATCGATTGAGAATCTTGAAGGGACCCACATATCAGGGACTGAGTTTTACTTTCTTGTTGAACCGCTTCACTCCCTTCATGGGAGAGATCTTTAGATAGACATGGTCACCAATATCGAACTCGAGATCTTTTCTATGAACATCTGCATAAGGCTTCTGTCGGCTTTGAGCAACCCATAGTCTTTCTCTAATCAACTGGACTTTTTCTAAGGCATCGAATACCAAGTCTGGACCTATAACTGAGGCCTCACTAACTTTGAACCAACCAATTGGAGATCTACATATCCTACCATATAGAGCTTCGGATGGAGCCATCTGAAAACTGGAATGATAGTTTTTGTTGAATGCAAATTCAATCAATGGTAAGTGGTCACCCCAACTTTCCTTGAAATTGATTACACACGCCCTTAGCATATCTTCTAACGTCTGAATGATCCTTTCTGCTTGACCATCTGTCTGAGGATGATAGGTTGTACTAAGATGAACATGGGTAACAAGACCTTTTTGGAATACTTTCTAGAAATGAGAAGTGAACTAGTTATCTCTGTCTGAGATAATGGACAACGGAACACCGTGCAATTTAACCAACTCCCTGATGTACAGTTTGGCGTAATCCTTGACTAAATAAGAGGTATGAATTGGAAAAAAATAAGATGATTTGGTCATTCTATCTACAATGACCCAGACTGAATCATGCTAATGACGAGTTCAAGGCTAACCCATCACAAAGTCCATATTTTGAACTTCCCACTTCCTAGTAGGAATACTGAACTCCTGCATGGACCCACTAGGCTTCTGATGCTCTATATTAACCTGCTGACATGTAGAGCACTTAGCCACAAACTTTGCAATATCTCTCTTCATCCCTCTCCACCAATAGATTTCCCACAAGTCAAAGTACATCTTTGTGGCCCCTAGATGAGTAGAGTAGCGCGCACCATGCGCTTTTGCAAGAATTTGCTGACACATAGACGACCCTGACAATGAAGGACACCATCTCCCTCTTGGGAGAAAACCTCTACTTTCTGATCCTGGACTGAGTCTTTCAACTTGAAAAGGCTAGAATCTCTATCTTGTTTTTCTTTCACCTCAAAAACTAGAGATGATTCTGAACTACTCTGAACCTATATATCACCCTCTTCTGTATCGACTAAGCGAACGCCTAGTCTGGCAAGCTGATGGACTTTTTGAGCTAACTTTGTCTTATTGCTGTCGACATGAGCAACACTACCCATAAACAGTCTACTAAGAGCATTGGCCGCTACGTTGGATTTTCTTGGATAATAGAGGACACCCATGTCATAGTATTTCAAGATCTCTAACCACCTTCTCTGACGAAGATTCAGATCTTTCTAAGAAAATACATACTGAAGACTTTTATGATCAGTGAACACATCTATATGAACACAGTATAGATAATGCCTCTAAATCTTTAAGGCAAAGACTATGGCTGCTAACTCAAGATCATGAGTAAGATAATTCCTCTTATGGGGCTTAAGCTTTCTAGAGGCATATGCTATGACCTTACCATGCTGCATAAGGACACAATCCAAACCTACTCTGGATGTATCTTAATACACTACAAAACCATCTAGACTATCTGAAAGAACTAATACTAGAGCTGAGGTGAGTTAGTCTTCAACTCCTGAAAACTCTTCTCGCAAGGATCTGACCACTAAAACTTGAATTTCTTCTAAGTCAATCTAGACATAGGGGATGTAATAGAAGAAAATCCCTCAACAAACCATCTGTAATAGCCAGGCAAACCCAAGAAACTCCTAATATCTAATGGAGAGACAGGGTGATGCCAGTTTCTTACTGCTTTGGTCTTTTGAGGATCTACTTTAATTCCACCACCGAAAATGATATGACCAAGGAATGCTACTGACCTTAGCCAAAATTTAGACTTCCTAAATTTGGCAAATAACTGATGATCTCTGAGAGTCTGTCGTACTATTCTGAGATGGTCTGCATAATCGCACTCACTGCGGGAATAGAACAGGTTATCATCTCTGAAAACTATGATGAACATGTCCAAGTATGGCTTGAACACACGGTTCATCAAGTTCATAAAAGTGGATAGGGCATTGGTAAGACCAAATGACATGACTAGGACTTCAAAGTGACCATATCGAGTATGAAAAGCTATTTTTGGAATGTGACATTCTCTGACTTTGAGTTGATGATAGCCAGATCTGAGGTCTATCTTAGAAAAATAACTGGCACCCTAAAGATGATCAAACAAGTCATCAATTCTAGGAAGAGGATACTTGTTATTGACCATGACCTTATTGAGTTGACGGTATTCTACACACATCCTAAGAGAACTTTCGTTTTTTACGCATGAATAATACTGGAGCGCCCCATGGGGAAATGTTGGGCCTGATGAATCCCTTATCTAAGTGATCCTTTAATTATTCTTTCAGTTCTCTGAGTTCTACTGGTTCTATTTTGTATGGTGGAATAGTGATAGGCTAAGTATCTAGAAAAAGATCAATGCTGAAGTCTATTTCCCTTTCGGGAGGAACTCCTGCAAGATCTTTGGGAAAGCCATCTGAATATTCACCTACAACTGGAACTGATTCAAGGCTGGGAGTTTCAAAACTAGTGTCCTTAACTCGAACAAGATGATAGACACATCTTGTAGATATCATTTTCCTTTCCCGAAGGTAGGAAATAAGCTGAACCCTAAAAGCGAATACACTACCCTTCCACTCAAGGCCGGGTTTATTTGGGAACTGAAACTGGACTATTTTGTTTCTACAGTCGACTATGGAATAGCAAGAATAAAGCCAATCCATGTCGAGAATGACATCAAAATCAGTCATCTTTAATTCGACTAAGTCTGCAAAGTGACTTTCTAAATATCCTAATCGAGTAGTTCCTGTATACCCATCGGGCTAAGATAGTTTTACCCACTAACGTAGAGACTGAAAAGGGCTCTGCAAGGATTTCAGGACTAATTCTAAAATTGCCTGCTATATAGGGAGTAACAAAAGACAAAGAAGCTCCTGGATCTAGCAAAGCGTAAACATACACATAAAAGATCTGTAATGTACCAGTAACTATATCAGGAGAATTTTCCTGATCCTACCAGGACTGAAGAGCATAGAGATGATTTGGGCATTGCCCACTAGTAGCACTGGTGGTGGCACCTTGTTGATTCGTGCGATCCGACTGAACTGAGAAGTAGAGTTGACTCTGGTAACCTATCTGAGGGCAGTCTCTGACTATGTGGCCTTGCTTTCCACAATCAAAACCAACATCACTACCAGCTCTGCAAGCAACCTTGTGGTTCTTACCACAAGTTTTATAAAGGGGATTAGTTCGGGCATTGCTAACACTGCCCTGAGACTTAGAGCCTGGCACTCTATCTCTGTTACCCTCCCTGAACTTAAGAACTAGAGCACTGGCTAAAGAAGGGGCTAAAACTGATGACTTAGGATGAAATTGAGAATGGTTTCCTTCTTCTGATTTAGGCTGAGCGAAGTTAAAACTACTTGTCTTCACTCTCTTATTATGCTTCTCCCTCTGTTTAATCTTCTACTCCTATATCTGTTGATCATGAGTCATAACCCTGGCTAAAGTTATGTCACTGTTCAGCATGGCAGATTTGCACTACTTTACCACACTATCATTTACCCCAGAAGCAAACTTACTCATATTGGCTCTGCTGTCTGCAACCACATGAGGGGCATATCTGGCTAATTCAGTAAACTTAAGAGAATAATCATTCACTGTTATATTTCCATGCCTGAGTGATGTTGGGCGTATTTATACGTCAAAGCACCATAACTTATCCATGTTTCAGCTAAGTTTTGAGAATAAAATACATGTGTCTTGCACTTTTAGTCTATTTTTAGTTAAGTGAACTGACCTATGTGATTAGCATGCTTTTCAGGTACTAATGCGGAAGATTTCAGCACTTTGGGGACCTGTGGACAGCAAAGGAAAACTTCACATAAAAAGGAAAGCAGCTTTTGGACTAAATGTACTATATGGGAACTTTTTCCCGAGCAAACTGAATATTTTTAAATAGTTAAGGATGCAGTAGCAATTTATTAGAGAAGGATGTTATTAAAAGTCTTATGGCTGAATTTTTAGGGATTGTTCAATTATTCATGTTCTGTATTATTTTTTAAAACAAGAATGGACGGCTTAGCTTGAGGACGAAGAGAGAGAAACGTGTTTCTCTCTTAATTTCGCTAGTCATCTTCATCACCAAGATCATTCTAAGTTTTGGTATGATGAATATTTCTATGTTGATTTCCGTTTTATTCATGAGTAGCTAAGCTCATTTGTTAGGGTTATGGAAACCTTGTAGTATACTCTCTATTGCTATGGGTTTTTTTTGAATTTATGATATGTCACGCCACTTATATCATTACTCTCTTTATTTTGATTGAATTCTCGTGGTTGCAAACATAGGGAATGCGCCATTATAGCAATAACTTGTTCGATAGAAAAGTTATTGTTTGGAAAAGAGAGTGTGATGAGAAATTAGGGTTTCCAACCTCTAATTTACACATTAATGCCCAAGCAAGATTAACTTCTTGGAGAGTTCGTACAATTTATTGTACCCTTTAAATTCTAAAGAACTAAGGTGAATAAATCCTTGATGGTTGAAAAACACTTGGATTTAGATTTAGAATACGTCTCTCTATAAGTGCATGCATGCATAAAATCTGTATTACTCATAGTTAATAGAGAAGTAGAAGCTACAAGGTGGACATAACCCTAACTTATCATTCTCTGTGATCAAATATTATTACACATATCTTCTCATTCGTTACATTAATAATATTACTGTGCACTTAAACCAAAACCCCCCTTATCTTGGAACCTTCGATCAACAGTCTAATAATAATCGCAATACTTAGTAACCATAGTATTCCCTATGTGATTCGACACCCAACCCAGTTGGGTTCTATATTTGACAGCGACCGCTTACACTTTCTAATGAGAGTTGTAATTTGGGCGTATCAAATTTTGGCGTCGTTGCCGGGGAATACAGTTGTCAACTAAGTTTGTGATATTTAATAGACCCTTTGGTCAAAGATTCTCAAATTTTACTTTTTGTTTGTTGTTTTTGTTTTGTTCAGGTTTGGTGGAGTGCATGCCAAATACACGAAGATCTGGTCAGCCACTATTACCTATAAATCTTGAACCACGGCTCATTGGCAGAATGGATGCACAATGAGACATTGAAAGGATGGCCACTTAACAGGAGCAAGCTAGATTAGCTGCATTGGCAGCTGCGCAAGTAAATCAATAGAATACTGATAACCCAGGTCGGGTACCAAATCTTGAGGATGAGGAACTGGGTGATGATGAGTTATTAAATGCAAGGCGTGCAGATTATGTGGTTGCACCAGTGAACAAGAATGTCAACAGAGATCGTCAAGCTAGAATGAGACCTAAATGTCGAGCTGTGCAGGTTACGTTTGATGATGATGATGACGACTTGGATGGGGCTGGTGCCACAGGGGCTATTATTCCTCCTCCCTTGCCACCCAGAGCCAAGTTCAATATCACTAGCACCATAATCCAGCTATTGCAACTCAAAGGGTTATTTGGTAGACTTGCAGGCGACGACCCAAACATACATCTGATTAATTTTATCTCAACATGCAAATCTTTTGACAATCCAGGGGTTGGACAGAATGCGATCCGGCTGTGCTTATTTCCATTGTCTCTATCTGGAGAGGCAACTCTATGGTTAAACGGGGTAACTCCTGACTCTATGACTAATTGGAGGCAACTGATAGAAGCTTTCCTAGAAAGATTCTTTCCGCCATCCAAGAGAGCAAAATTAAGAGATGAGATAAGCAATTTCAGACAGCTTCTAACTGAATCTCTCCACGAGACATGGGAGAGGTTCAAGAAGAAGGTTATGCGGTGCCCAAATCATCAGATGACCAATGTCTACTTGATGGAAATATTATATAGGGCTTTGAACTCAGTGACTAAGACAGTGGTAGATAATGCTGCGGGTGGGTCATTCATGGACCTTACTTTTATTGAGGCATATGATATGCTGGATCGTATGACAAAGCAGAGTAGAGCTTGGCATACCAGGGATTCTGAGGTAGCAAGCTCTACTTTATCTAGTGGCATGACGGTAGAACAGAGGCAAAGAGAAGAGGAATATGACCAGGATATGGCTCACATGAAAACACAGATGGACCTTCTTACCAAGCATTTATTATCAGGGAAGACAGAAAAGGTCAAGGTTGTTGTATTACAGGGAAGAGATGACTCCAATTCTGAGGAGGAAGCAAATTACTTGAGCAATCAGGGGGTTTCCGAGGCAATGCCCAAGGAAACCAAGGTCAGAACTATTATGAAAAATCTGGATACAAGGACCGAGACTAAGGGAATTGGAAGAATAAGAATGACAGGAGTAGTTTGTACGTCCCTCCTGGAAATCGTGAAGCTGCTGCACCTAGCTCTGGGAAAATGTCCATGGAGGACATGATGGCTAAGCTGTTGAAAGGAGTGGAGGCAACCAACACGGGAGTAACTAAGGTAAAAAATGATTTGTCCTCAATAAATCAATTGGTTGACTCGCATTCCACTTCAATAAAACTGCTAGAACAACAAATGAGTCAACTATCAGCGGCATTTAATTAAAGAAAGCTGGCACTTTACCAAGTGACACTGTCCAAAATCCAAGGAATATGGATCATGTTTTGCTATTACAACCAGGAGTGGTAAAGTGTTGGAAAATTCATCCAAGGGCAAGCCTGTGGTTGATAATATAGAAGAGAATGTTATTGAAGCAGATTGTGATGATTCTGTAGAAGTTGAAAATCAGGATGAGATCGTTCACGATACTACACCTAGATGTCAGCAGTCTGAAAAACTTGATAATGGGAAGCACAATAAAAAGGAAGTGGTAGAGAAAACTCTTCCAAATCCACCACCACCTTCTCCTCAAAGACTGAAAAAGAAGGTTGATGACACCAGGTTCAGTAAATTCATGACCATGCTGAAGCAGCTGACTATAAATGTGCCTTTGGTGGAGGCACTGGAGCAAATGCCAGGGTACTCCAAATTCATGAAGGACCTTTTGACAAAGAAAAGGGCATCGAGCTATGAACTGGCAGATAATTTTCATCATTGCAGTGCCATTGCCATGAGGTCTTTGGTATAGAAGAAGGCAGATCTGGGTGCTTTCACTATTCCTTGCATGGTTGGATCTTTAGACTTTGCTAAGGCTTTATGTGATCTAGGGGCTAGCATTAATTTGATTCCACTAGCCATCTATAGATAGTTGGGGTTGGGCGATACTACACCAACTAACATGCGGCTTGTAATGGCAGATAGGTCGGTAAAATGACCTGTTGGTATCTTGTATGATGTATTAGTGAAGGTTACTACCTTTATTTTTCCTGCAGACTTTGTTATTTTGGATTGTGAGGTGGATTTTGAGGTGCCCATAATCTTGGGCCGACCTTTCCTCGCATCAGGAAGTGTGCTTATTGATTTACGAGCAAATGAGCTTCTATTTTGGATGAATGACGAAGTGGTGCATTTTGATGTATGCAAATCAATGAAGCAGCCCAAAGATATGAATGTTTCTCTATAGCTGATGTTTATTATGAGGATGAGAAGGAATTATCTTTAGAGAAGCAGCTTACTGTTGAGCCATTGGCTGCTGTGCTTTTGAACTTTGAGCGTGAGGATGTTGAAGAGCACGAAAAAGCTATCTATGCTTTGACAGGAATGGGGTTGTATTCATATGCCCCCAAGAAGCTGGACCTTGACCTTAAGAATCGACCTTTACCACCAGCGAAGCCATCCATTGAAGAGCCACCTGTGCTAGAATTGAAAGAGCTACCCAGTCATCTAAGGTATGCGTTCTTGGGTAGTGGAAATACATTGCCGGTTATTGTTGCTGCTGATTTAAGTGAACAACAAGTAGAGGCTCTCATCTCTGTTCTAAAGAGGTACAAGAGAGCTATTGGTTGGACTATTGCTGAAATAATTGGTATCCCTCCTGTCATATGTATGCACAAGATTCAGCTAGAAGAAGATTGTGTACCCACTATTGAGCATCAGCGTCGTCTGAATCTACCTATGCAAGAGGTGGTGAAGAAAGAAATCATAAAATAGTTAGATGCAGGGGTGGTGTATCCAATCTCAGACAGTAAATGGGTAAGTCCTGTACAATGTGTGCCCAAGAAAGGGGGCATGACAGTAGTAGCAAACGAGAAGAATGAGCTAATTCCACTTAGGCCTGTCACAGGGTGGAGGGTATGCATGGATTACCGGAAGCTAAATTTGTGGACATTAAAGGACCACTTCTCAATGCCATTCATGGATCAAATGCTTGATCGATTGGTAGGAAAGGGATGGTTCTGTTTCTTGGATGGTTATTTCGGATATAATCAGATTTGCATTGCTCCTGAAGATCAGGAGAAGACCACTTTTACATGCCCATATGGTACTTTTGCATTAAAACGAATGCCATTTGGGTTATGTAATGTACCTGCCACTTTTCAGCGGTGTATGATGTCCATTTTCTCTGATATAGTTAAAGACACCTTGGAGGTGTTTATGGATGACTTTTTGGTTGTAGGTGAGTCATTTGAATCATGCTTGGCAAATCTGAGTATGGCTTTGCAGAGATGTGTTGAATTCAATCTGGTGCTAAATTAGGACAGGTGTTATTTTATGGTTAAGGAAGGTATTGTTCTCAGGCATAAAGTCTCTGAAAAGGGAATTGAAGTTGATAGAGCCAAGATTGAAATTATCGAGAGACTACCACCTCCAATTTCTGTGAAGGGGGTTCCTAGTTTTCTCGGTCATGCTGGTTTTTATCGGAGGTTTATTAAAGACTTCTCCAAAATTGCAAACCCATTATGCAAACTTTTGGAGAAGGAAGCAAAGTTTCACTTTGGTGCAGATTGCTTGAAGGCATTTGAATGCCTCAAGGGGAAGCTAGTTGAAGCCCCTATTATTGTAGCACCTGATTGGTCTCTACCTTTTGAAGTTATGTGTGATGCAAGTGGTGTAGCCTTAGGTACTATACTTGGTCAAAAAAGAGAAAAACTATTTCATCCAATCTACTACGCGAGCAAGGCCTTAAATGGAGCACAGAAGAACTATACCGTCACTGAACAAGAGCTTCTAGCAGTTGTTTATGCTTTCAAAAAGTTCTATGCTTACTTGTTGGGAACCAAGGTAGTGGTTCATACAGATCATGCGGCTCTAAGATATCTAATAGCAAAGAAGGATGCTAAGCCAAGGTTAATTAGGTAGGTGTTACTGCTTCAAGAATTCGATTTCGAGGTAAAGGATAGAAAAGGTTGTGAAAACCAAGTAGCTGATCATCTATCTAGACTTGAGAGTGAGCACACAGTGCAGACCGACCTTGATATTGATGATGCATTTCCCGACGAAGAGATTCTAGAAACTATGGTGGAAAACTTACCGTGGTATGCAGATTATGCCAACTACGTGGTGAGCAAAGTGATTCCTGAGTATCTCTCCTTTCATCAAAAGAAAAAAGTTCATGCATGATGTGAAACATTACTTCTGGGATGAGACTTATCTTTTTCGACGATGTGCTGTTGGTATTATTAGGCGGTGCATCCCAGATGTAGAGGTTCCTAGCATACTGGAAGCAAGCCATGCTTCCCAAGTTGGAGGTCACCATACAGGTGATCGGACGGCCAAGAAAGTACTGCAAAGTGGCTACTATTGGCCTTCATTATTCAAGGATGCCTACGATTTTGTAAAAAGATGTGATCAGTGTCAGCGGCAAGGTTCTATTTCAAAGCACTATGAGATGCCCATGTCCAAAATTCTTGAAGTAGAGTTATTCGATGTCTGGGGTATTGATTTCATGGGCCCGTTTATGAGCTAATTTGGGATGAAATATATCTTAGTTGCAGTGCATTATGTATCCAAATGGGTCAAAGCAGTCGCGCTAGCTGATAATGAAGGTAAGAGTGTTATGGCGTTCTTAAAGAGAAATATCTTCTCTCATTTTGGGGTACTTCGTACCATCATAAGCGATGGAGGATCACATTTCTACAACAAGCTGTTCAGAGCCGTATTAGCAAAGTATGGGGTTAAGCAACATAAGGTAGCTACACCGTACCACCCACAAACTAGTGGGCAGATGGAGGTTTCAAATCGGGAAATCAAGCTGATCCTTGCTAAGACTGTGAATGCCAGCAGAAAAGATTGGTCCAGAAAGCTGGACGATGCCTTATGGGCATATAGGACAGCGTTTAATACACCAATTGGCATGTCACCATACCAACTAGTTTATGGGAAGGCTTGTCACTTGCCAATTGAGCTAGAACATAAAGCAATGTGGGCACTGAAGCAGCTTAACCTGAACTAGGATGATGCTATAGATATGAGATTGGGACAGCTAAATGAGATGGATGAATTCCATCTAAATGCATATGAAAGAGCAGATCTTTACAAGGAAAGGATGAAAAAGTACCATGATCGGAGGATTATCCAACGAAACTTTCAGAAAGGTGATTTGGTACATCTTTTCAACTCCAGACTGAAGCTGTTTCCAGGTAAGTTGAAGTCTAAATGGTCTGGTCCATTCAGAATCAGCCAAGTTTACTCATCTGGAGTAGTGGAGTTAGAAAACAATGATGGTGGTGTCTTTAAGGTGAATGGCCAAAGAGTGAAGTTATATATCGGTCCAACCGACTCGATAAAATGTATAGCCACCATATATCTCGATGAAGTATGAGTAATCGAGATAACTACGTCGTACCGCGACAATAAATCAAGCACTACATGGGAGGCAACCCATCATTTTACTAGGATTTTTTTTTTGGTAAATAAAAATTCAAAAAGAAGAGTCGAGCCACGACCAAAACTAAGGCGCTTGGTGGGAGGCAACCAATCCTTCTAATCATTTTTGTTGTTTTTGATTAAGTGTAGGTGCAGGAAGTACAAAGGAGGAGATTAGACCCAATTTTGATTTGGAAGTGAGTCATGTCAATGGTGGTAAGTCTAGGAATGATGGAACAATACAGGTAAGTGGAAGTGGTCAAATGTGTAAGGTTCAAGTATGATTTGCATTAGAGTCGTGCCTTGAGTTGTGTAGGTTCGACCCAAAGAAAAAGTTTTGTGGTGCGACTTTATTTTGTAACCCCGAGGTATGGACCTTTTTCGACCAAGAGTGCGTCATTTTTCCAATTGCCTATGCCAACATAGGCAATAGGCTAGGCGCCGCCTATGACAACATAGGCAATAGGTTAGGCACCGCCTATGCCAACATAAGCAATAGATTAGGCGCCGCCTATGCCATTGCCTATGCTCACTGTCTCACATAGGCAATAGGCTAGGCGCCGCCTATGCCAACATAGGCAATAGGTTAGGTGCCGCCTATGCCAACATAGGTAATAGGTTAGGCGCCGCCTATGCCATTGCCTATACTCACTACCTTACATAGGCAATAGGCTAGGCGCCGCCTATGCCAACATAGGCAATAGGTTAGGTGCCGCCTACTTATGCCTAGGCGAAGCTAGAGGTGCCGCCTATCACCGTAAATGTTGCCTTCTAACCCATTTGTGAATGGACCAAACCTAACCCATGGCTCATCCTTTAAATATATCCTCTATACTTGAACACCACTAAATTTTTCTTAAACCTAAGTGTCGCCCAAGCACCCTTTCCCTCCCCAAGCTTTCTCTTTTCTCATCCAATCCTGCAGGCTCACCTTCCTGATTCATCATGAGTTTATCACCAAGTAAGTTGTTCTTTCATGTTCCGTAATTGTTTCAGTGCTACGCTTATAATGGTTAACTTTATTTTGTAGTAGTGCTTGGTGATAAAAGAATGGTTAGTTTGTTATAATTTTTGAAAAATACATCTCATTGAGTGAAAGGATTCTCGTAGGTAATCTTGATTTTACTCCGGCATGTAGTGATTGGTATTCACTGTCATAATTTGTTATTATTATGGAGTTGAAATATTAAAGCTTAATGCATAATTTCGGGAGTTGTAAGCTTGACTATGTGAATGACTCGTTCATCGATCTAATGATCTTGGTTAACCACAAGCATAAGATTTTGTGATTGTTTCTAGGCCATAACATGATAAGATTTCTATGTGGTAGTCTTGTTCAAAGATTGCATTGCCCCAATGAAATAAAGTCGAAAATGATAGTCAAGGTTACAAGACCATTGTGTGCTGCTTCTCTATACCAAACTGAGAAATTGTTATGTAAAGTGAAGGGTTGAAAGTGTGACTGCACTGATAATGTTGTTGGCACATACCATCTATATGTATGTCGATGAAGTCTGAGTAATCGAACATACTCACTCAATTAGTTTGTGCAAACAAATTAAGTGTGGGGTGGTGCCATCACTATTTTCTTTTTCGGTTATAGTGAATTCTACGACATGACACTAACATGACCCTATTATGATCTCAGGTAACATGGCTCCAAAAGGACGACAGGGAAAGGAGAAAGCATCCACCTCACAAAAAGGTCAAAAATGGTCAAGAAAGGACCAGGCTGATTCCTTCTCTCATCAAGTGCCTCGATGCACTTTTGGGATCAAATGGGTTCTGGAGGAGGAAGGGAAGGAATGGTATAGAAACAATAAGGTGAAGAAATATGTACATGTGGATTTGATGCAGAAGGAAAGTTTAGCAAAGAACTGCCCTCGCATTTTGGCAAAGATTATGGCACTAAATCTTGACTTTATCTTCCGAGACATGGGCAAATGTAATCTTGATTTGACTCGAGAGTTTTATGCCAACTGGTTCCCAAGGACTATGGGAAATGAAGTAAAGATTCGGGGGCAAGTCTTGCAATTGAACGCTGATGTCTTTAACTATTTCCTGGGAACTCCAAGTGTGGATCCATCACCAATCAAGGAGCTCTACAACAGACCTCCCTATAGAACCATCAGACATACGTTGTGTGGATCAAGGTCCATGACCCGGTGGACTCGTCACAAAGATAATGGTCGTCACAATACTTACCCATATGCTTGTTTGAACAGAGAAGCTCGCATATGGTTAAGAATAGTCAACTCCTGCTTGATTCCTGGGACACAATACACTAAGGTCACGCGTGATCGAGTCTGCTTGGTGTATGCTCTAATGACAAATGTTCCCATCAACATTGGTGCAGTTATACGAATGTCGATGCAAAAATCAAGGGTGCACAAAAGGTCCCATTTTAGTTTTGGCAATTTGTTGACTACAATCTTAAGGAAAGAGCACATTGAGGAGGAGCCAGCAGACCATAAGTTGCCACATAACCCGAAGAAGGTAGATCTCACAAAAATCAAAGATCCAGAAATTGGTCAAGGCATCAACCTCACCACTGCTGAGAGACATGCTCGAGATGAGAGGGTTTTTTGCCATCTGTATGGTATGATTAGGTTTACTATGATGAATGGGGGTCGTGTGCTGACTGATGTAGAGCTTTGGCAATTGGACTATGAGTACCCGCTTAATGAGCATGCTCGGGCCATGTGTGGAGTGGGGGTAAATTTTGAGGAACCTCTAGATGATGATGTACCGACAGACGATGATCACCGACTGCTAGACTCTGATGTGGAGGACAACTCTAATGATGAAGACTTTGATGATTCTGACGCAGGGGGTATGACCCCGAATGTAGAGGAGGAGTCTAACTAACCAGGTTTTTGCTTATTTATTTACACTGAGGGCAGTGTGTTCCATATAAGTGTGGGGTGTGGGTATATGTTTGCGGATTGCCTTGTCTGCTGTATTGCGTACTGTTTGCCTGCATTTATTCTATAGTTGTTTTGATTTAGTCGTAGTTAGTTAGTTGTAATTAGTCAGATTTTTGCATGAAATTGTTCTTATATATGGCATGGTATTATAACAGGAGTTTGTGCTGAATCACTACTATTGAAACATTTAGGCTCTAAGTTGTGACTCATGCTGTGATAATTGCTTGTGGTTTAATTCATTTATCTGTTGGGTCAAGAATCTATAATGCTCCTAATTAAGTTGACCATGTGCCATGTGTGTGTAAGGTTATTGTATATTCTTTGTTGCGACTGATTCTAGAACTTGCCTAGTGTGTGTGTGAAGCGAAATAAAGATTTTGAGTTTAGGAGATGATTTAGGAATTTCTTTGGCATCCCTGATTTTGTTTATCTTCTTTTTACCTACCTTTGTACATTGTCCTAGTGAACACCCTTTGAGCCTTTAGCTATTTTCTTTGGGAACCTCATATGTAGCCTAATCCATTTTTTTTAAAAGACCATAATTTGATCCAAAAGCTCCTAAGCGCTTTAAATTGTAGAATCAAGTTGAGTAAAGAGTGTGGCAAAATAAGAGGAAAATGGTGAAAGTGATGCCCCAAAGTCTAGTTATTGGTACATGAAAATATTGTGATCGAGGGTGGCTATCATAGGGATGCTTGATAAAAAAATAATAATAAAAAAAAAGAGTTTTATATTCCCATCATTATGTTTCTGATTGAGTAACAAAATGGGTGAAAGGGGTTGGTAGATGAAAGGAAGGTAGAGTGGTTGTTAAAAGTTAGTGTAAATGGCATAATGTAGTGTATTAAAGAGCTTAGGGAACATAGTCACCATTTCTGGCCAAAATAGTCCTACCTGTCCCTTTAGCCTACATTACAACCCGTAAAGACCTATTTGATCCTAACCTTAGTATTCTGATATTAGTGGAGCATTACACTAAGGGCAAGCATATGATCATCAATTGTAATCTAAGAATTCTTTGTGAGAGTAAGAGCAAGCAAGTTCTTATACCCATATTTTTGAAACATGCAAAACTATGAGTGATTATGGGTAACATTTTGTGTGAGCGCACATGGTTGATGATTGTTAGGTAGTTTTATATGATTTTCTTTGGCTTAACTTGTGTATACGAATTAACCAACTTAATGAGTCTATGTTGGAGGGTGAGTTGTTTCTAGTAATGATCAAGAAATCTACTCTTTGTTAATAATTGCCGTGTGTGTCTTGTTGAAAATTTTGTGTTGCTCTTGTGAAGTTTAGTTAGGTATTCGCAAGGATGTACTATTTTGTTCGAGGACAAACAAAGCTTTAAGTGTGGGGGGGTGATGTTGGGCGTATTTATACTTCTAAGCACCATAACTTACCCATGTTTCAGCTAAGTTTTGAGAATAAAATACATAAGTCTTGCACTTTTAATCTATTTTTAGTTAAGTGAGCTGACCTATGTGATTAGCATGCTTTTCAGGTACTAATGCGGAAGATTTCAGCACTTTGGGGACCTGTGGACAGCAAAGGAAAATTTCACATAAAAAGGAAAGCAGCTTTTGGACTGAATGTGCTGTATGGGAACTTTTTTCCAAGCAAACTGAATATTCTTAAATAGTTAAGGATGCAGTAGCAATTTATTAGAGAAGGATGTTATTAAAAGCCTTATGGCTGAATTTTTAGGGATTGTTCAATTATTCATGTTCTGTATTATTTTTGAAAACAAGAACGGACGGCTTAGCTTGAGCACGAAGAGAGAGAAACGTGTTTCTCTCTTAATTTCGCTAGTCATCTTCATCACCAAGATCATTCTAAGTTTTGGTATGATGAATATTTCTATGTTGATTTCCGTTTTATTATGAGTAGCTAAGCTCATTTGTTAGGGTTATGAAAACCTTGTAGTATACTCTCTATTGCTATGGGTTTTTTTGAATTTATGATATGTCACGCCACTTATATCATTACTCTCTTTATTTTGATTGAATTCTCGTGCTTGCAAACATAGGGAATGTGCCATTATAGCAATAACTTGTTCGATAGAAAAGTTACTGTTTGGAAAAGAGAGTATGACGAGAAATTAGGGTTTCCAACCTCTAATTTACATGTTAATGCAGTAGCAGGATTAACTTCTTGGAGAGTTCGTACAATTTGTTGTACCCTTTAGATTCTAAAGAACTAAGGTGAATAAATCCTTGATGGTTGAAAAACACTTGGATTTAGAATTAGAATACGTCTCTCTATAAGTGCATGCATGCATAAAATCTGTATTATTCATAGTTAATAGAGAAGTAGAAGCTACAAGGTGGACATAACCCTAACTTATCATTCTTTGTGATCAAATATTATTATACATATCTTCTCATTCATTACATTAATAATATTATTGTGCACTTAAACCAAAACCCCCCTTATTTTGGAACCTTCGATCAACAGTCTAATAATAATCGCAATACTTAGTGACCATAGTATTCCCTGTGGGATTCGACAACCAACCCAGTTGGGTTCTATATTTGACAGTGACCGCTTACACTTTCTAACGAGAGTTGTAATTTGGGCGTATCACTAGGGTTGATGAATTCTAACACCTTAGCTTCCCTAAGCTCTAGGGGAAAGAATCTATCGAGGAAAGCAGACACAAACTCCTCCCACTCAACCAACCCTGCATCATCTTCCCTTTATGACTTCTACTGTTTGAACCAAGTGTGAGCAACATTCTGCAACTGATATGCATCTAGCTCAGTACTCTCAATAGTAGTCACCCCCATGATGTCTAACACTTTCGGCACCTGATCTAGGAATTCCTGAGGGTCCTTATCTTTCTTAAACACAAGAAAGGATGGAGGATTCATTCGAGTGAAATCTTGAATCTTGGCTGCAGCTGAATTGGCTACTGTATTGGCTAGAACAATAGTTGGTCATTTATTCTGAGCAGCAACTGAGTTAGAAAGAGTAGTGAATGCAGCTCAAAACTCTGCATGAGAAACATGTTCGTCCAAAGGTTCTTCGAGCTAGGGGTTGCCTGATTCCCCTTTCTTATTTTAGGAGGCATGTTCTGTAAAACAAAGGGGGAAACAGATTAGACTAAGAGATTGACTTAATATTATGCTCACTGGAACGACATGAATACCAAAAGAAGGGAAATTATTCCTAAAACATCTTATAGCCTCTAGCACATAAATGTGCCGCGCAACACACCTATGTACAAGACTCTACTAGATGCATCTTTTATACTTCCTAAGACATTATTGAACCTTAGGATCTGATACTAAGTTTGTAACACCCCGAATCTGGTACTCAAAATGCTACAACATGCTCATGACCCCGAAGGACCATAAGCTAACCCATGAATGATATTTGTACCTGTATACTGCATAAAATACATTATAATGCAAAAACATGAATTAAAAGGCCTTAAGGTTTAATATTGAATATGATTTGGATGATATAACATCTGTGTAGGGTAATAGAATACCCAAAAAAACTAAACATACTGAAGTCTGAAACATGATAGTCTAGAAAGCCTCTAACTGACTGAAATGTCTAAGTAAGGAGTTGATGGGACATGTCCCCAAATAACTCCAACTAATAAACTAATTAATGAGATAATAGGGAAATAATCATGTCCTCGAAAAATAAAGACTTACTTCTAACTCTGTCTAAAAATATCTAGCATCTATTATTGCTTTGGAGCTCGTGACTCTGAACCTATGGTCTAAGACACCATAGCACAAATACGTCAGTACTTTGAATGTACTGGTATGAATGTGAGGTAGGCTGAATGAATGGGGTTCATATGCATGAACAATAATAATAACTAACAATCATGAGCGTGAGAATACATGTATGAGACATAACAATTGACACTAATATTGTGATAACATGATTACTGAATCTGAATCTAACTGATAACAAGGGTGACTGTATCTGATAGTCCTGAATTTGATGGAACTATCTGAGTTCCATACTGTATTTGAGTTGACTATATCTGACAGTCCTAAAATCTAAAGAACTATTTGAGTTCTATTACTGAGACTGATTGACTATATCTGACAGTCCAGCTTCTGTAAAATGAAATTGTGAGAAGTAGTTATCTAACTGACATACCCCTGATACGCCATTATGGCTGAGTTGGGGTCCAATCTGTAACCCTAATTAGAAGGGTGTCAATACCGTACCACTAATAACAACAAGTTATGGGCGACCCTTATCTGATAGTGTCCCCTATATGAGATCTTGGAGATTTCCTGAGTCATAAGACTGTCTGAAGTCTAAGAATTCATACCTTGACTGAGAGTATCATGGAAACATGACATGGCTCTAGGCACACAACTAATGTTTTAGGTATGAGTATCCCCAGAACTCGATGGGAGGAAACTGATCAAGCATAACTTACTTGAACATATGATTAACATCATAATCCATAATACATTTATAGAAGCATTTCATCAAAACATATGATAGGCATAACTTGTACATACATGGGGATTTCATGGTATCATTCTAGTTAGGCACTTTTCCTTCATCTAGGCATTTAATCAAACATATTATAGGCATGGTACATGTAAACATCATTGTACAATAATTAAACATCATGGTTCAATTCTAATTTCATCATTCAAGGGTTTAATCATAGGTTTGCATGAATCTATATCTATAATAATGTAACCCATATAGAATTTAT
>NW_025855126.1:2626001-2648960 GCF_002878395.1 Capsicum annuum
TTCTCATTATCCACATGAACAAGAGCAACCCAATCATTAAATTCATAATAAAATCCATAAACTTGAATTTAGAAAAGGGATTCTTGGGCTTCATGGACGAATGGAGTCCATGAATGAACACTATGCATACCTTAGTTCATGATTTCGTGAAGATTGACGAAGAAACTTTCTTGGAATTGGATCTTCAATGAAAACCCTAGCTTGTTCTTGCGAGGTTTTTGATAAAAGAGAGTGTATTTTGGATGACAAGTGGTTGAATCACGTGTTAAAGGGCTTAAATAGGTGTGGAAAGTTGACCCTTTTAACCGAACTGAACCCTTGGCGCGACACGGTGCTATCGTGCCGTGTCACTAGAATTTGATATTTGGGAAACTGAGGGATGGCGCAATATGTATCCATCATGTTGCCCCATCTTTTGCGACCTGGAACTTTGGCGCGATGCAGACAAAATCACGCTAAGACACTGGAAAAGGACAATTCTGAATTAAAATTTGCCAAATGCCATTTTCTCTTATGGCGTGGTGTGCCACTGACTAATATGGTGTTGTTTTACAATGAAAACTTGAATAGTTGTTACTTCTGACCTGGTTATCGGATTTGGGTGAATCTTATATCGATGGAAAGCTTATTGAATTTTCCATATGACTAAAAGTAAAAATATAGAAAAATTCCTCATGGAATAACCAATATTTAATTTAGAATCTAATACTAGACATTTTTTCGATGAAATTAGCTAGAAAAAAGTATAGGGTATTACATGACAACATTGTCTAATATGTCATCAAAGCCCTAATAATCCGTCAAGAGTTTCCATCAACCTAAGGCAAAAATCATCAAACTTGGAGGAGGAGCTAACGGCATCCCGTGATAAGCCATCAGGTGTCTGATAAGTCATCAATCATGTCATCACACATAAGCAGAAGGCAAGAAATGGGAATCATGTCTGATGACATGGTCTGATAAGCTATCAGATCTCTGATAATCCATCAGACATGTCGTCATCTATGGAGAAAAATCTGAATTTTTAATTTCAAATTTTTCTTAAGTTACAAATATAAATAACAACTTTTAGGGTTTCATTGAAGAAGGCATAACATCTTGAACTTATTCAAAAGACTACTTTACCTTTCTTTTATTTCTTGTGTTATGTAGATTTTTATTTTAGTTTACTTATTACTTTGGCATCGTGGAATGAACATGAGCTTGGTGGTTGGAAATCTTATCCTAATGTTCCATGTCCATATTGTGATGTACCTTACTTTTGGCAAGATTATAGATATGCTCCTCGGAGAGAGATGTGTGCACCATCTCCATCCTACCGGGAGTATTATTGTTCTTTATGTGGTGGTCAAAATGGACATTGGAGTGATTGCCTGAATGCCCCCTCCCCCTATTGCGCTAACTCAAATTTTAGTTCTTCTTATGAGATTGATAGGTCTTATGGTCAAGAAAAGAAAGAATGAAGCACTGGGAAGAGTGGAATTGAAGCTATTTTTTAATGAATATTTGATCTGTAGAAGGAAACGTATGATATCGTATGTGATATGCGTCAAGACATGAAGCTAATCATTCATGAGGAGATAGATATAGAGGTCAATCATTCAAAGAATTATTCTATTTTATGTTTAGATGATATCTTCTCTGTGGAATTATTTTAAATAATGGAAGAGTGTGAAGATGAGAAGCAAGAACCCTATATTAATGTTGATCTTAATGATGAGCAACCCTCGGTGATTTTCGAACCAACCATGAGAAATGATGCCAAGATTGAGAAACTGGTGCTAAAGGCAAAAGAAGAAACTGAGCCAATCTCTTATAAAGAATCTAGCCTAATTCGGGGTGAATAGGTCGAGAAGGATGCTACTCTAGAATTAAGGAGAAGACGTCACTCGAATCACTTTTCAACAACACACTTGGTGCATGTGATGAAAGTCGAATCACCTAAGCAAATGATGAATTTTGGAAATAAGGAGGAAAATTCCAACATTTTGGAGTTTGCCATGCCGAAAGGTATAATACAACCCCAATCTTAAAGGCTAAGAAGATTAAAGATCGATGTCCATTTAGTGGATTTTTAAGATTCTCACTGTTTCCAACTAACCCCACACGAAAGTTTGATGAAAAATTAGGCAAGCAGTTTAAGTCTTCGAAGTGGCATGATAGAACTTTTCTTATCATGCTCTCATATTTTCCCAACGCATCTAAAAGATGTAAAGATCGAAAGATGGGCCGATGATTCAAATTGTCTAAGTAGAGGGGTAAATAATGAAGCACTTTTAAGGTATCTTGATGAATTCTGAGTAGTCAAGATAACCTAGTCGTGCCGCGATACTAAATTAGGCGCTACTTGAGAGACAACCCAAGATATTTTGTTGTTTGTCTTTGTATTATGTGATTGACATCAGATCTTCGCACCCATGGTGCCACAGGTATACTTCTAACTCTCTTGTTTTGGTATGACATATTGGGGACATTGCATGATTTTAAGTTGAGGGTGGGGCTACTTATTGGTGTTGATGTCCTCTTGGGGTTTTTATTGACATGCCTCTTTTCCCCAGAGTCTTGGTCCTAGTAAAGCCGGCATGTTTAGCTGTATTGTGATTTGTTGTAAAATGTTGTAGTTGACTAGGAGAAATACAAGTACCTTAGGTAATTAACTTATTATTGTTGATTTTTGAATACCTCTCCAATGGTCTATTTTATAACTGTGTGATATGTATTTATGTGTGTCCACTGTGCATATTGTTATAGCATTAGTACTAGTGACATGATAACCATTGCTAAATAATAACATGCACCGAATGGGTAGAAGCTTGTGATGTACATTTATGCCATGTGTGTGTGAGATACTACCTAGTTCTCGTTGTGTGTTAAATCCAGAATTTACCCGGTGGGTCTTGCCTTGGTTGTAGGATGGCAGTTAGGAAAGTATCATAGGCCGTTATTGATATTAGTCCACTTTTAGTTTAAATGACCTTTAATGTGTGAATAATATCCCTTGATCCTAATTTTGATCCTGAATGCCTATTATTTTTATTATACCTATCAACTTCCTATTTGTATCACAATGAACATGTTTTCGCCCTGATCCACCTTGTACATTGTGCACATTGACTTAGGCAAATAGCCTAAGTTGAGGGTGGATATCATAGGGGTGCATGATGTAAAGTGAGTATGAAGAAGGGTAAAAAAAATATGCAAGGCTGGGCGTGGTAGAAAAGGAATGAAAAAGAAGAATTGATTTTCAAAAAGACCGCACCTATCCGGAGTTTGTGTGATCAAGAAAGGAGAGAATTAGGTAAAGGTAAATAAGTAAGACCCCAAAAGTTAGTGTAGTGCCTAGGAGACTTAGTCAACTTAAATATCATTGAGTAACATACCATCCCTTAGCCTACGTTACAATACGATGAAAAAGACCTATAGTGATCCTAGATTACCTATCTGAAAACCTTGGTAATGAAAATAACGGCAAGCTTATGGTATTGGCATACATTGACTGGAACTTCTTTTTGAGAGTGAGTGTCTCTTGAGCGTCCCCGTATTGACATGCTTGAGTTCACCTATAAGTAAGGAGGGACCTCTTTATTGTAAGGGCACACTGGTTACGTTGCTAGTTTCTAACTTGTTTGGATAGTGTAATCTTGGTACATGCATGGTTGTTGTTGCTGAATTGATGCCACATCTTGATTCCTATGTGTCGCATTGTTGTCCTTCTATAATATGCACAGTTTTTTTTTAAATTAATTGACCTTGGAGATGGTGAAGATGTTTTGAGATAATATGGATGGTTGACCGCTGAATGTACTTTGTATCCTCTTGGTTGTGTTTTAGTTGCTTGAGGATAAGCAATTGTTTTAAGTTGAGGGTGTTGATGTGTGAGCAGATACTAACACATTTGAGGCTTTTAACTGAGAATAGTTGCAAAGTCTTAAGAAACTTTTGTCGTTTTTGATTGTTTTCTCTTTGATATTGCAGTAAAAGTCAAGATGCAAGAGAACCAGCAATAATGGAAGTAAAAGAGTTGATTTCTGAGCAAGTAGAGAGGGAAGTATAGCTGACGACTTGTCTGATAAGCCGTCAGCGTTGTGATAAGATATCAGAGTCATCATCAACTATAGATAGTGTGAGGAAGTTAGAGTAGAAGTGTGATGACATCTCTGATAAGTCATCATAATTCTGATAAGTTATCGAGAATGCCGTCAACCTAAGGCATTACATGAGATTTGAAGTAAAGAAGTGATGACATTGTCTGATGTGTCGTCAAAGGCCTAATAAGCCATCAGGAATTGTCATCAGCCTAAGGCAGAAATCATCAAACTTGGAGGAGAAGCTGACGACATCCCCTGATAAGCCGTCAGGTGTTTGACAAGCCATCAAGCATGTCATCACACATAAGCAGAAGTCAAGAAATGGGAATCTTGTCTGACGATACGGTCTAATAAGCTATCAGATCTCTGATAAGCCATCAGACATGTCGTCAGCTAAGGTGAAAAATCTGAAATTTTAATTTCAAAATTTTTATGTTACGGATATAATAGCATCTTTTAGGGTTTTATTGAAGAGGGCTTAACATCTTGAACTTATTCAAAAGACTACTTTACTTCTCTTTAGGGTTCAAAACTTAGAATTCAATTTTCAACTCTTTGATTTGGTTGTGGGAGTTTTCTCTTGAACTTAAAAGAGAATCAACTTCAGACTTCATCTTTTGTAAGTTTAATTACTTTGAATGATGATTATAATTGTTGCTATCTCTTTCTTTCTCATGTGTAACTAAAACCCACAACTAGGGTTGTGGGATCTATGATTATTCCACCATGAATTTAATAGCTTGTTAGGGTTTGAGTGATTGTGGGAACATCTTGATAATTCCTTTGTTATGATTGTTATTTATTGGTTACAAATAATAAATCCAGCCTTATGTTGATTTGCTCGAACTGAGAAATAAACTAAAGGTAGCAAATTATCAACAAGGATTTGGGAAGGTTAAGCTCTCATCTAATGATTAATACTGTAACAAGATTCATCAACTGGAGATAAAATCAGTATGAATAGAATGATTTCCTATGTTTAAGAGAATTAGGGAGTTCAACATCTAAGCAGGTTGATAAATACTTAGATGGACTGTCGAAACTGATAATTTGGTGTTTTCCACAAGTCATAAGAATCCAGTACTACAACTATTATTCAATAAAGGATTACTAATCATAGTAATCACAACTCTAGTTTATCTATATCATTGATTTGAAATATTGCAGTTTAAGCTTTGAGTTCTTAGACGAATTGAAGTGTTAATAACTTTTTTTCAATCATTAAAAAACCCAATTTTATCTTTTCATATCTTTTTTTTGAATTCAACTTATAGCTATAGTTTCAAATTAGTTTAATCGCCACTCACATTGTTCCTCATGGTTTCGATCCCGACTCCAAAGTTGAGTAAATATATTGACGATGACCGCCTTACACTAAATTGATGTGTAAGTTAAGCGTTATCAATGTTCAATAGGCTCCAACCTAACTGGAGGATGGCGTACAATAAATTATAGATGAATTTAAAGAACTTAATCTCGACACTCTGGAAGATCTATGCCAAATATTCATTTGTGTGTTTCTTACACCATAAGAAGAAAGGGACTACTTTAAGTTATTTGTTAAGTACAAAGATGTCTTTGCCTAGTCGTACCAGGAAATGTCAGGCCTTAGTCCTAGGGTAACTATTCATCATTTAGGGATCAAAAAGGGAGCACGTCCTATAATGCAGTCACAACGAGTGTTTCATCCGGAGTTGGTAACAAAAATTGAAGCAGAGGTCCACAATCTTCTTAAAGTCGAATTAATCCAAGAAGTGAAGTATCCATAAAGGATCTCAAACATTGTACCTGTCAAGAAGAAGAATGGTCAAATACGTGTCTGTGTTGATATTTGAGACTTAAATAAGGCAACTCAAAAAGATGATTTCCCGATGCCGATCATAGAGCACATAGTTGAAGTGACAACTGGACATGAAGCTATGACACTCATGGATGGGTATTCCAGATATAATCACATCAGAATGTCTCCAAAGGACGAAGAAGGCACTGTATTCCAAACTCCAAGAGGTATCTATTGTTACAACGTTATGCCTTTTGGTCTAAAGAATACGGGTGCAACCTACTAACGTGCAATGCAAAAAAAATTTTGATGACATGTTACATAAGAGGGTGGAATGTTACATCGATGACTTGGTGGTAAATACAAAGTGTAGGGACGACCATCTTGAAGACCTTCGCATTATTTTTTATAGGTTAAGAAAATTTGACATGAAAATAAACCCACTCAAATGTGCCTTTAGGATTACTTCAGCAAAGTTTCTTAGCATTATCATGCGTCATCGTGGAATTAAAGTTGATCCCACAAAAATTAATGTCGTTCAAAAAAGTGCCCAAGCCAAAAAAACTAGAGAGGCCTCTGCAGTCTACAAGGAAATTTGACATTCATTTGTAGGTTCATCTCTAACTCGGCTGGAAGGTATCATCCCTTCAACCATATAATGAAAAAAAATGTACCTTTCCACTGGGACCAATCATATCAAAATTCTTTTGAAAGCATCAAAAGATACTTGTTGAATCCACCTGTATTAGGGGAACCAACTCCTGGAAGGCCATTGATACTCTACATTGTATCACAAGAGTGATCAATTAGAGCACTTATTGCTCAGGAGAATGGAGATAAGAAGGAAAAAATGTTGTACTATCTAAATCAAACCTAGATAGGAGTTGAGTTAAATTATACGCCCATTGAGAAGATTTGCTTAACTTTGCTTTGTGCGATAAAGAAATTAAGGCATTATTTTGAAGCATACACCATTAAGCTAATTTCTCGAGTTGATCCCATGAATTTTGTAATGACATGACGAGTTCTCTCAGGGCATCTAGCAAGATGGTCTATATTATTTAACCAATATGAGATTGTAGACACATCTCAAAAGGCTGTAAAGGGGCAAGCACTTGCTAACTTCCTCGCTATTTAGCCTTTGCCAATGGAATGGGAGGTTTTAGAAGAGTTTTCTAATAAAGATATACTATTTATTGAAGAACTGCCGCCTTGGACAATGCTCCTTTATGAATCTGCGCATTGAGATGGTGCAGGAGCATACATTGTGCTGATATCACAGGAAAGATTAATCTTTCCATTCTCATTTGTTTTGGGTGAAACATGTTCCAATAATGTTGCAGAGTACCAATCCTTAATTGTTGATATTGAAATGGCATCATACATGAAGATCCCATAATTGGATATCTATGGTGATTCTAAGTTGATCATAAACCAACTTTTGGGGAGATACAAGGTGAATAAGAAAGATCTTTTTCCATATCACCAAAATGCCATTATTTTTCTTTAAGGGTTTGATTAAGTGTTCCTAAACCACGTCCCAAGATAACAAAATCATATGGCAGATGCTCTGGCTAACTTTTCCACAACGCTGGCACTCAGAGAGAATGAGTTAATAAAGTTGCAAGTATGTCATCGATGGGTTATTCTTGGTTGTCTCAATCTTCAAATAGATGTAAGACATCATACATCCATTCAAGTGGTGGAAGAAAAAGATTGGCAAAAACCACTAATTGAGTATCTCAAGCATAGAAGGCTACCTGAGAATCCATAGCAAAGATAAGATATTAAGAGAAGGGCATCACTATTCATCTTTCATGAGAGAATATTATTTTATCATTCTTACGAGGGATTATTCCTGCGATGTCTTGAAAAAAAGGCTCAATAGACAATGGAGGAAGCACATTCTGGCATATGTGGGGCACACCAATTAAGGACTAAACTTTATTTCCGCATAAAAAAGATGGCCTACTATTGGCCGACAATGGTGTTGGATTGTCTAGAGCATGCCAAAATGTGTCAAATATGTCAATTCCATGCTAATTACATTTATCAGTCTCCATAGCCTCTTCATCCAACTGTAGCCTCATGTCTTTTTTATTCCTGGGGAGTTGATGTTGTTGGACCTCTTCCAAAGTCGTCTAAAGGTCAAATGTAAATCTTAGCCGCTACTGATTATTTCTCAAAATGGGCTAAAGTTTTTCCATTAAAAGAAGTGAAAAAGAAAAATGTTGTTGATTTTATCAAGTCAAACATAATTTTCAGGGAGGCATACTAAGATGCATAGTTACGGATAATGGAATGCCCTTCAATAATAAAATCATGAAAACTTTATGTGAGAAGTTCAATTTTAAGCAGCACAAGTCCTTAATGTACAATGCACCTGTCAATGGTCTTGCCAAAGCTTTTAACAAGACTCTTAGTAACCTATTTAAGAAAGTTTTTAAAAAAACAAAAGGGATTGGCATGAGAGGATCGGTGAAGCTTTGTAGGCATATCGTACAACCTTCAGAACTGCAACTCAAGCAACGCCGTATTCATTGGTGTATAGCGCAGAGGCAGTCCTTCCATTAGAATAACAAATCCATCATTCTGAATTGCGATTCAAGAAAGGCTTACAACTGAACATAACACTCAACTTTGTTTAGAAGAGTTAGAGGCATTGGACGAGAAGAGATTAGAAGCTCAAAAGGGTTGGAGTGTTATCAAGCTTTACTTTCTAGAGCCTTCAACAATAGGGTGCGACCACGATCATTTCAAGTAGTTGACTTGATCCTAGCAGTTCAAAGACCCATAATCTTCAACAAACGCATCGGTGATAAGTTTACATCAAAATGGGATGGGTCATATGTAGTGAAAGAAGCTTATTCAAGTGGTGCTTATAAGATTTTCGATCAATACGGTGTAAGAGTTGGTCCCATCAATGGCACGAGCTTAAACTACGTGTCACTCCTGGCCCGCACAAGTCTAAACTATGAATGACTTTCTAGAAGAAAAAAGAAGGAAACTTTTTTTACAATAAATAAAAATAAATTAACTCATCATTCTTGAACTACGCTATCACTTGATCCTTCTGAGGTACGTGGGCAGCTTAGAGTATTTTTACTCTAAGTTCAGTCATATGAGTTAAAAAAATTAAAATAAAAAAAACGTGTGTCATTATTTGAGCATGGCAATAACACTTTGAATTGACATAGAAATCATATAAGGACACACTTTCCTTCGCTAAGTTTACCGTGGACGTGTAAAGGTAAAAAGACCAGCAAGACAAAGCGAATTTCGACAATATATCTGTATATATCCGTATAGGTGTTCACCATTATTTTTACATATATGGTAGATCTTAGATACTTCTCTGCAATAAAAATACATATAATGATTCGAAAGCTCCTGTACCAAGTTATGAATTTTCTATCATAGTTGCTCAAAGTTGCAAAATAGGCCATTAGATTCTGAACTAAACTAACTTTGATGATGTATTTGTATAAATCTGTAAAGGAGTTGAGTGTAGTTTTTATGTATGTTGTAGATATGCGGATCTAATTTCTAACCAATAAAATGGTACCTGATTTTGATACTCCTACATCGAGATACAAAATTTATTGTGACGTTGTGCAAAGTAGATAAAACTAGCAAACTAAGATTAGAAGATCGGTTTTGGGGAAATATCTGGCACCATTTGGATGCAATCTGATTGTGATTCCCATGAGAGACTTATCTGTACAAATTTTGTTTTGAATACAAGAAACGATACCTAATTTCAATACTCCTACGTCAAAATATAAAATTTATTGTGATGTTGCTCAAAGATAATAAAACTAGCGAACTAAGATTAGAAGAGTAGTTTTGGGGCAATATCTAGGACTATTTGGGTGCAATCTGATTGTGATTCCCACGAGAGATGTAGACCTGCGAGTCTAGTTTCCAACACAAAAAATGGCTCCTGATTTTGATGTTCCTAAGTCAAGATATGAGAATTTTTGTGAGGATGCACAAAACAAACAAAATGTGACGAAACAGAACTGAAAGACTGATTTTGGAAGGGTACCTGGGAAAATCTGGAGAACTTCTGGCCATGATTTTTACATACATTATAGTTACATAAGCTAGCTTGACATCGGAATAAGAATTCTGAGATTTTGACACTCCTAGTTCGAATTATGAATTGTTTTACTATAGTAGCTCAAAGCTGAAAAATTAGGTGACACGGAGTTCGAGCAAAGGCTTTTATGAAAGATTGTGAAAGTATAAAAATCTTTTGGTCATGAATTTCATGTGCATTGTAGTTTTGAGAATTCCCATTCCAACGACACAAGTGACTCATAATTTTGAATTATTTATCTCATGTCACAAATGTCAAAGAATGTGGGTCGGGAAGGCAAAGGAAAGAACATGTTAGCGTGTCAAATTTAAAAAACAAACTACATAGCACGAGAGACATTAAAAGAAAAATGTTACTTTTATTTCTCTAGAAAGACTGTCAATACATCATGATAAGATCTAAAGTAAAACTAAAAAGGGAAAAGAGAACATTCTTAAGAAAAAAAATAAAGGGAAAAACTTATGGCCAAGAATCTGAAGGCGACTTTTCTCAGCGATTTTCTTTAGCTTAGCAAGTTCTTTGGTTTCTATTTCCGATATTGGGATGATTTTCTCAAGGTAATGAATCTTTCCTTTAATGCTGGTGACACTCTCTTAATTTTTGGACAATTTCTTCTGATGCTCTTCAATAAGCAAAAGGGTCTTCTTCTTCTTTGATGTCCAGGCTTCTAACACTTTTTCAGCTCTCTCAAGAACTTTTCGAAGCTCTCCCAAATGCTTGTCCATCTTGAATTTTTCTTCATTTGCAGCACAGATACGTTGTTTCACAATAGAAAGCAACTCTGATGAGCATCTCTAGTTATCTTTTGGGAACTAGACAATTTTGCAACATCATAATCTCAATGCTTCTTAAAAAAGTCTGCAAGTAGAATCTCTAAAGAAGAGAGGTAAACGATATTGACCTCCCGAAGACCTTTAAAAATTAGAGCAATACCTTTCTCCAAACCATTGAGGTTTTCTGAAGATTCGGTAGAAAATTTTGTAATACATTCACACAAGGTACACAACAATTCAGAAATGTAGGACAATTTGAAAGCCGAAATAGCCTTTTGTGGTTCAAAGTTTGGGGCAATCCGATGTAATAACCAAACCAAATACTTGGTAACATTTAAAGTTTTATTATCATTTGCTTCAGCCACAATATTAGTTGTTGGAACATTTTGAAAAGATTCAATATTTTTTGACAACTTTATCGATGGATCCTTATTTGTAGCTTGAGTCATGGCATTATCAAGAGAAATATTAGGACTCTTCAACACACTTGAAGGATTTGGCTTATGAAACAATCCTCACCAAATACATCATCACCAAATATGTTACTGGAAATATCCACAAGACCCAATTAAAAAAAGATAAGTTGATATCGAGTAAAGAGGCAAGTTGTGATATTAACGAAGTAGATATTACCTGATGTGCCAAATCAGCCAAGGGCATTGTTGAACCAATGGCACCCTCTTCAAAGATAGTGGTGTCAATACTTATGGAATCCAAATCAGGAAACTCACAATGTTGATCGCTTAAGTCTTTATGTTTTTTCTTCAAACGCTTCTAGAATGGTTCCTGGCTAGCTTTGCTTTCAGTTAAACTAGAGGTAGAATTATCAATAACAGCTCTATTGAGTGAAACTGGTGGTTTGGATGAGTCACTACAAAATGGCACAATGTCTAGTGACTTTTCAATGCCTTTATCTGATGGGCTAGAAGATTTATTTCTTTTGTAGATAACGTTGATCACCTCAGAAGTGGAGATGGACACTGCCTTAGGGGCCGATGAAGGGATTTTTACTATTTTATCCATATGTGTATCCTTGCCCTTCAAATTTTTAGATTTAGGAACGACTTGGACAGATTGAGCAGGATTACCTATTACCGCCTTGGACTTTAAAGAGAGAAAAAGCTTGCCTTGACCGTCCAGCTGAAGTTCATCTCCTTTGGTTGATGAGGAGGCATTATTTTTCTTCAGACCTCTTAAAATAAAGGTCCATTATCCTACGGACGTATTGGTATGTTAATCTTCGATAAACTCCCAAGATGAACACAAGAATCCTAAAGTTGAACCAAAGCTAGCAGCAAACCATCAAAAGAATGATTTGTCAGAATACCGAGAACGCCTTGACAAAATCTAAATTGGCAACTAAATCGATGAGCGCTGTAAGGCTCCACGATCAGATCATTATCATGTCTCAATATGAAAAAACTTGAGTGAAGGCCTTATGAAGAAGTCACTCCAAGAATTGGATAGTTTGACACTATCATAAATTTGTACCTTTTTTCCCTGTATCAAGGCTAAATAAGTGTCTTTACATTGACTTGTTGAAATAACTTGCGAGCATCAACAAGGTCAAATTGTTTTGTCATCTTTTCTCCTAAAATTTGCCACATTTGCACCCCTCATTGTAGATGGTTTACATGGTAATAATTTTCAAAATACTCACCTATCCATCCATAAATATAATGGATAGGAAAGAGTGCATGGCAGGACCCCAAGTTTGAAGAAGTAGAGATCACCCTAAGGTCGCAATAGATGTTAGAAAGACCTTAAACCGCTAAAGAAAATTTTTCTCCATGAGCCATCAATCTTGTGACTTTGAAGTTGCTAGCACAAATACAACCAGCCTTCTTTTTATAGAGTAAAAAATTACAAATCCAACACGTAAGGAAAGCCGCCAAATAAGTTTCATCTCTGAGTGATTCTTCCACGCCTAACTCAACAAAAGGGGTATTCTCTATTATTAGTTCATGGTAAAAATTTCAAGTCAATATTCACCAATAGGTCATGATTTATCCTTGGCTTCGTCGAATTTTTTGACATCTTTTGTAAAGGCTCAACATATTTTCTTATTCCTCGAAACCAGAAATTAGTCCAATCAAGAAAAGAAACGTCATCAATGACACATTTATAAGCCTGTAGAATGCTGAAAATAAGTGTGAGAAGCTTCTTGAGAGAAAAGGATTCCCTTTTTCATCCACATATGTCTGAGGGAATAACTTCTTCATAAAATAACCCATGAACATGAAGGCCTCTGATGTTTCTCAAGTCCTAAAAAGATACGGACAGCTCTCCAATAAAAGTCAAAATAGTGTTGGTGGATGGACACAAATTGTCACAGAAGGCCTAGAGCACATTCTCGTTATGGTCATACATGAACAATGAAGCAAAGACAGCATCATAAATCTTATTGCGCTCCAAGGTCTCCTTATTACGGGAAAGAATGTCTTCTATCCACTCCCAGTAGCCAGGTCTATATTGAACCTCACCAAATCCAAAGGGAGGAACATACCAACTGCTAAGGCTCCCAATGCGGCTAGGAGAGCTCGCAACAACAACATTTTGATGTGTAGAAGACTTCAAAAGGAGAACTTTTTTAGTCACAATTTTTCTCAAAAAGTTGTCCATGACATCCTTAGTTTCTATCGTTAACCATTCTGTAAGATTAAGGGAAGTTTCCAGTGGCTTTCTAACAAGTGGGAAGGCGCCAATCACTGGAGGATGAACTTTCAAAGTGAGGGCTTTGGCATGAAAATCTGGTTCTCTTTCCACGATCTCAAGGCAAGGGTATGGAGTTTCACGGTCATTGAAACAAGTCATTGTTGGAGACCAAGAGCACTCTACACCATTTTTGAGGATTAAGGAAAAAATAGAGATTAATCGTTACGGACACACAAGTTGGGAAACAAGAGAACCTGAAGTTGAGTATTAAAAAAAATATCTATAGCAACACAGGTTAAACTTGGCTGCAAATTTTGTTTAGTTGTTATTCCTTTTTTCCGGTTTCAATAAACATAATTGTAGAACTTGTCTATGCTACATCTCCCTATTATTACTTATTAAAAAAATAAGTATCTTACGATTGTAGTCACGTATTTCGTATTGCAATCGTGCAAATTTGAGTGAGCAAGAGGCAACAGGCTTCTATGAAAGTTATAGTTACTTGAGGAGCATTTTGAGGATTCAATCATATCGAGAAAGGTCAAAGCTTCATAGTCTGGCAATTAAACACAGTCGAACACTTTTCTTTGTGGCTACCGAGTGCTTTAATGAATTTTCTCTATAAGGGAAAATCTTATATAGAAATTCTGGTGAAAATCTCTTTTTTTGTTTAATTTGGATTTTTATTAATAATAAAAAACAAAGTGTATAAATGGACCAACCCATCCAAATTACAAACCAAAAAAACAAAATAAAATCGGACCGACCTAAGTCGTGATTCAGTCCAAATCAAGCAACATATAAGTAGTGTAGGGTTTCCTATTTGAGCTAAGATCAGCTCTAGGGTTTCCTATTTAAGCTAAGATCATCTCACTATATTTCAACTTACCGCCTCTTCCACTATGGTTGTCTTCTCCAATCTTCAATTTGAGTTGCTTCATCTGTGGGTAATCAACACAGTGCCCTGGTCTAGCTAAGGTGGATCCTTCTCCAGCTGCAATAGTAAGTTGATTCCCCTTTTCTGACCTAACCCCTTTTCTTTGTGTTTTCTTAACACGATATTCTCTAGATTTCTAGTTGAGATCTCTAGTGTTAGGGTTCGTGAAGTGCTTTTTGGTGCTAAGAAGTAGGGTCTAGTCTGCTGAGATTTGACATGCATTCTTGGTAAGCTGCTCCATTTGTTCTTCTTAATTCTGATGTTTGAACTTGAAGATAACATTGCACTTCTTGACTAGTTATAGAATGGAGAGAGATTATGAGATGCTCGAACCCGCTTATAATTGGATGGTGTCAAGATACCAAACTGCATACAATGAATATCTGATCATTGACCCCTGATCTACTGAGAATACTTTTTATTGGTTGGTTAATTAGGCTAGTGAAAATCTCAATTTCATATATAAGGAAGGTTGTAATAAGATTGGACGAAAAATTTCAGAGAATTTCAAGTTTCCAAGTAGCTAAAAGAAAATTACCATGTTTGAAAGATTTCTTTGAAAAAAATTTATTCTTCCTGAACACCAAAGGAAATTTAATATTTTCTTGGTTCAAAAGTTCAATTCAAGAATCTTTACTAACATGCAAGGGGCAGTAAGTTAAGGATTTACTCAATATGGTCCTATTTTAAATTCATATGGAGGGGCCTCAATACTGTCTAGTGTGTAATGACTTGAACAAATATTGAGGGTCATTTATTTCACGCTTAACCAAGAGAAGAACTTTTGAAGGCACTAACAATAAACAAGTACCTTTGAAGTCAAAAAATTAATAAAAATGCATTCATAGGTACTTTAAGTCTCTTCGAAGTAAGGGGCATTTGTAGACATATAAAATTCAACGGGTTAAATTTATACAAAATTTGATTTTAATTCATGATCATTTGGGTTGATTAATTAATTTCGGCCCTACAAATTAATTAGTCCATTTTATTAAATTAAAGCCCAAGGTCCATTACACTTTGGAGCCCAAACCTATGCCACATGTCAGGGTGACTTGGCATCCCCGTCAAATTAAAAGACCAACAAAGTGACGCCACATGTTCAAATAATGTAGAAATCTCATTCAAATTCAAGAACCAGTCAAAAGTTATCAAGTGTCAAAGTGACATATTCCGGCCAATCGCAAGCAACCAGGCCCGCTCCCTACAACTATAAATAGGGGGTAACATAACATTTAAAAGGGGTTCTAAAAAGAAGACTTTGACAAGAATTGGCAACTTCTGCATTGACTATCAAGTTCTTGTAAGGAGCAATCAATAAAGTTCCTCCCAGAGATTATTCCAAAGTGACAAAAATACTTTCCGACATTTTCGACGATTGAAATACGTCTATAGGAGTGCAAATCATCCAACGATTTGAGTAATGCGCTACTTAAGGACCTCAGATCATTTCTAAGTTTAGGAGAGAAGAATCAAGAGAGTCACGAAATTGTACTCACAAGATTCATTAATAAAAATTGTTGTTTTTTCTTATTTTATTTATCTTTGCTTGTAGTTAATTTTCAACACCATGAAAATTTGTTGTGAACAATTCAAATCAAGCATCATATTGAAATACCAATTGTGATCACTATTTATATCACCCACATTCTTATTAAGTCGTTCTATCCCTTTATTTTAAATTCTGAAGCCATCTATTGTAAAATAATCACCGGCTTTTTTTCCACATCCAGCAATCTCATTTTTAAACAATTAACAACATAAGAAAAAAGTTGTGTCTTTTTCAATACTATATTTTGACCATTCATAGTATGAAGTATCAAGTCAATCATGATAAAATGACGCAATTTTCCACCAAAATCTGATATTAGAAAAATAAAATGCTCATCAGGTCTACAGGGCCCTTTTTTAATGTAATATCTCCTTACTCTATCGTGTTGATTAGGAGGATATTCCAAAATTTATTTTCTTTTAGCAGGATCAAATTCAAGAGAACCCAAAGTCAATATTTTATCTTTATCTGATGGCTAAGGAGGATTGACATTGTCAAAAATTTCAGTATGTGAAGGAGAACTTACTGAAGGAGAATCTGGAGTGATTTGAGGCTTAAAAATTTCATAACCATCTCGATCTAACTTCACAATTTCAACATATTTAAATTTAAAAAAATAATGTAACAACTAAAAAAATAATAAACTACAATGAAATATTAATAATTATCAAATTAAACACATTAAGAAAATAAAAATAAATACAAATATTCGAGAAAATAAGAGAAAACATAAAAATAAAATAAGAGATTGTGGGAGAAGAGTACTGACGTAAAATTTAAAATTAGAAGATGACTCAAAAGAAGTTTCTAGCCTTAAGGAGGAAAATAATTTTGTGTTAGGGTTATCATATGATTTATAACATTTAAAAAAGGTTTTAACTAAAAAGGGGAAAGAAAACTGAGTAGTTTATTAGAAATAAAAAAGGAAAAGGATTTACCTTATAAAAAAAGCAAATTTTTATTTTATTTTAAAATTTAAAAATAAAAAAATATTAATCAAAAACAAAACAAAAAAATATGTGTACCAAAAAGGAAAAGGCTTAGGCTTTACCTTTTTTAAGAACATAGGCTGAAAAGTATTTCAAAAATAGGGGTTGGAAAAACGAGGGAAAAAAAAAGAAAACTTACTTTTTCTTAAAACATAGGCGAAAAAGCCTTCTAAAAATAGGAGCTGAAAAGAGAAAAAAACGTCACGAGGATTCGAACCCACGTTGAACGCCAAAAATACAATGTTGTGGGTTACCTTCTACCACTAAGTCATCCATCAATTTAGTTGGGGGTTCCCACCTTTTAATATTTATTCCTTTTAATATTTTTATCATTTAATTATATATTTTACAGTAGCAGAAACCTAAACTCACTATCGTAGATTCTCCCCTAACTTAGAAAGGATTACCCAAGCCCATATAATTAGACTATTAGTTCATGTCCCAATCAATGTGTAACACCCCGTATTTTTGGACTAGTCTTTGAACCGTCGTTCCTACGTGTATAAGTTATAATCCAAATGATCTCCATGTGAATATGAGTTTCATGATCTTTATCCTCATGTTTGATGTGTTTTTGGGTTAAAAATGTTCATAAGAATCACTTAGAACAAAGTTGAGCTTAGAGCCTTTGATTCGTCTAAAGTTTGGTATTTGATTCTACAAGAGTCTACTTTGAAAGTGTATAAATATTTATATACATAGAACTTTGCAGCTTTAAACCCGCCAAATTGTAGATAATTGGATTAGCTTTCCAACAATACCAATTTCGTCTTAATCCGATACCTAAGCAAAAAATTATGACATTTTTTGTGAGAGGTAGTAAGCCGACGCGATTAGGATGCAACGCATCAGTCATCGACGCGATTAGCGATGCGACGCGATGGAAACCATGTTACGAAACTGTTTCACATGCTATTTCATTTCCTATAGGGTCTAGGGGCACTTTGGTCACTTTTCCTCACCCGAATCCGCTCATAACACCTAATTTCAACTCCCAAAAGCATCAGATACCTTATTATTCATCCTTTTCTCTCCAAGAAAATCCTATCCCCCTCAAGAACACCAGGAGCTTCATCAAAGTTTCTTCAGTACAATCAAGAAATTAAGGTTTCTAATCCAAGAAGTTCAAGAAAAAGCTTTCAATAACATTCTCAAGGATTCCAAGTCAAGCTTTCAATTTCAAATCATCTATTAAGGTATGTGGGAGTTCATCCATGGGTCCTCTTTCACCCATGGAGCTCAAACCCTTTTATTTCAATTAAAGAATGAATTTTTCAATTATTATGTTATTTTCAATGTTCAAGAAAGATTGAATTGCATGTTATCATAGTGATTTTAATTAATTTTAGCCCATGTATGATTCCATGCAAGATTTTGAATTCCTCATGCTATGAATTTGAGTTTTCCATGCTTTATTCAAGTGATTTCCCTAATAGATCCTAAATTCATGATGTTTAGCAATATTCCCATGTTTTAAATTCATGTTTTCCACATGTTTGATGAAATTCCCATATCATGTTCAATCAATTTCAAGATGAATCCCCAAGTTATGCACTTTTCCATGTAACTCTATTATTCACCCATATTTAAGGTATTCTTAGGTCCAAGCTATGACCTTTACATGTATGATTAAATGTCCATGTCTTATTTCAAGCGAATTTCATGTGAATTCCTAAGTTCATGATTTTAGTTATGTAATCATGTTATACTCCCATGTTTAAGATATTCCTATGTCCAAGTTCATGATCTCCATGTGTTTGGTGAATTCCCCCATGTTAAAGTATTAATCTCCATGTGCTTGATGAAATGCCCAAGTGATGAGTTTCTTTAAATAATGCTTACTTATTATGGTCTCAAATGCTCTCATGTGTCCTTATTATCTATGTTATCGAGTCCTAGGGGTATTGAATATCTAAAATTTAGCTGTTTATCTAGTCTCTAGTCAAAATAGAATGAGTATGTAGTATCTCAAACAGTAGCATTAGGTTAGTCAACAGAATGAGTGTGAGTTCAGTCAATCCTTGTATAGTCTAGGGATCAGTTCAATGCCGATTCAGTTGGGAGTAGGATTCAGCACCGAACGAACTCAGGGATGGGGGAATTCCTGCTAGCAGAGAGTTTGACCCTTAGTAGTAATCCCTGAGTTACAAAACTACGTAGCCAGCGTAGGGTAAATTGTCTTCCTGATAGACTAGGGTTGACGTAGCCAAATATATCTCATGAGTCTTTCTCCCAGATTAGGGTTGACCCAGCTACTGTTAGCAACCCATGGCATAGTGTTAACACCCTTCCAACTGGGGTTACAGGTTGAAATCTAAATTAGTCTATAATTGGGGTATGTCAATTAGATGATAACTCCTACAATTTCAGTTTCAGTATTCAGTTTAGAACTCACTTCAGTTTCAGGTTTTCTTGACCATAGCATACAGTTATTAGTTATTCAATTATCAGTATTTCAGTATTTCAGCTTACAGACTATTTCAGAATTATGTTATACGCTTGGTCTTGCATTCTCAGATAATACAGTTTCATGTATTTATGTCCGGTTATCTCATGTTGTTCAGTTAGTCCATATCTCATATGCGTACTCCACAATTTCAGTCCAATTATTCAGACTCAGTATAGTCCAGTCTTACATGACCAGTATTCAGCTATCAGTCATTCAGTTAATCAAATAAGCTTAGTATATGTTACGTTTGGTTCTATATGTTTAGGTATTTATGCTCGGTATAATTGTATATTCAGATCCTCGATATTATGTTAATTTTCATCACGTAGTGTCAGACTCAGTATTCATATAGTAGTCATATTTTACCATATCCCAGATTTAGTTCTACTTATATCCTTAAAGTATAGTTTTACAAAAACTAAGTGTAGAGATTCACATCTTATCAGAGTATGTTTGTCACTCATGCTTTAGGATATTTTAGTTGTCAATTTATTCCAGCTTATTGGTGAGTCTACTTACACTTAGCATGCATGTTTTAAGATTACGTATGAAATCAATTTTTACTTATTACATTCACCCCTTCATACTCATTACATTCCAGAAATACTGATCTACATATACTTTTGTGTGGCTACATTGTTTCATAATGTAGGTACCATTTGTAGCCTGCACATCACGATCAGACAGTTGCAGATTCTAGCCAGCAAGTGATGAGTTCTCCTACTTTGGGAACTCCAGACAGTTTTAGTTCATGTACAGTTCATTTATTTTCTTATGTATTGATTAGTGGTAACTGTAGGCATGTCCCAGCTATCTATAGTCAGTATAGTAGAGGTTTCATAAATGTTAGTCAGAGTCAGTCATGTAAATTTCAGTTTCTTCCTTTAGAGTAATCAGATTGTAAACTTTATCAGTAATGTATTTATTCAGATTATGCCATGAATATGTTTTCACACAGCAGAACTTGTTATTTATTTTATTATAATTCAGTTGCTTAACAGTATGCCAGTTCATGGGTTAGCTTGGGATCACTTATGGTTCCAAGTACTATGTGGAGTCTAGGGTGTACTCCCGAGGAACTACACAATGTGAGACTTTCACCCAAGCAAACCCTCCCCTCCCCTTCACACTCAATGCCCAATTATTTTATTAATCAGGAGCTTAAATAGGGATTGACCTTGCTCTGACGTGAGCTTAACTCAATCCCAAAAGTTATCCCGTTAGGGGAGGATTGCACAAGTCCATATAAAAAAATCAACAATTCATTTTCCAATCAATGTAGGACTCTTACCCACTCTAACGTCAAATTCGTTATGCACCTAACACTTTAATAAGTTAAATCTTTTTACTCGAGTTGTACAAGAAAAAAAATGTCATATATTAGGTGGTCATGATGAAACAATCCAACAAGCTAAGTCTTTTTCTCTGGATCCATATGGAATAAATATTTATATATTATGTAGGATCATTATTGTATCAAGGAATGCGGACTGTGATCTTGAGAATATAATAAGAAATAACTATAGAGCACCAGTACGGAGCCTTCCAACTGTCCTATTTCTCTATTTAGGTAACTTTAGCATTTTAAAGTGATGAAAAAGTAGAGAGAAAAAAAATTGCGATTACATACTTAAATTTATAGACTAAAGTATTAAATATATTTAAATACTAAAAAGAATTGAGAATGATATATAGTAGGATAAAATGTAAGATAATTGCTAAAAATCATAAACATCAACCCTACATCTACAAAAGTATAGTAATTTAAAGACTAAAGTAATAAATATATTTAAATACTAAAAAAGATTGTGAATGATATATAGTAGGATAAAATGTAAGATAATTGTGAAAAATCATAAACATCAGCCTATATCTACACAAGTAAACCTAACTTTAAAATAATTACAAAACCGAACCTAATTTAATTCCATAACTTGTATCTAATTGCCCATTCTATATCCCACAAACACTGCTATACTCTTTTTTCTTCCTCAACCTCTCAATCGTATGCAATCCCCATTGCCTCCAAAGTCCCATCGATCGGCAGACCACCAAAGAACCCTCAATTATCGCCTCACTTCTTCCAGTAAAACCCACCCATCCAGATGATAAATCTGATTCCTCCCTCCATCTACGGTGATATCTACTATTGCTAGATCAACCTTCTCCTATTGATTGATTGATCAAATTACTCCCCTCATCACTGCTAGAATATGAATCCTATCTCCATCTACAACTAATCTGATTCCTCCCATCATTATTTCCAGAATCTGATTAACCACCACTATCGGAGCAGCCATTTTCGATGGGTTGACAGATCTAATTCCTCCGTCCACCACTGTCGGATAGTGATTGATCTCAAGCCAGATCTGTAAACTCCGGCAAACTCAAGCGTCAAAGCTCGAGCCAAATCTAGGAACTTCGGTGAACTCGGACCAGATTTGGTACATCTACATCAGTGTCGACTCAAACTCTTGGTAAAAGGCAACCATGAAAGGCCCCTAAATTTGAGGCACCCACATTTTATAGAAATAATAGATTATAACTTCTAATAAGAAAATATTAAATATCATTTGTAGAAAAAATAAATTTTATATGTAAAAAGAAAAAATTACTAGAAGAAGTTTGATATATGTTTCAAAGGATTAAATGCATTGGTTATATTATTAATTGAAAAATTATTAAAAAATTATTAAAAGAAATCGATTATATAAAAAATTGTAACAACTTTGCAACACAAAAAATTTTAAAGCTAGACTTTATTTTTCTTAAAATATAAGGTCTCCTCGTAACTTTAGCATTAGGTCAGTAATGTGTTTGAGCCGCCCTTGATCCACATGTATTTCATAGTCTTTAAAATATATATGATACATAAACATTAAAAATATTAAGATACATAGGCATTAATACTTTTAAAATACACAAACTTTAAAAGATTCAAGGCTTGTAGCATGATTATTGAGGTTTGGGGTGACTTGAACTCATTTATATAATTATTGAGTTGATTATCATATGTTATTAAGCTTATTATAAGCATGTATACCCATTCATTCATTCCTATTCATGGAACTGGTACTATTGAAAAATATTAATTTTGAAAGAAAATGAGATACATTATAAAATGCTTTAGCCGAGGAATGTGTCGGAAAGGTTGATTGATGAGATTGTGATAGTATATAGGTTGTGAATCCCTCATGGGTCCTCTCGTTGTAGCTTAAAGCTCAAAAGATGTATATGATATGAAACAAATGATTATTCCATACATGCCATACCATCATAATGCAATGCATTATATGCTACTATGTAATTGATATTATGTTTGATTATTTCCATTCACGTCGTATTATCATTATTACATCGTGTTTATTATAGTAAGTATTTTGAATCTCGTATCAACAAACTGAATTGCATTTTCTCTGGATGATATTATGATCTAGATATTATTGTATATTATGGATTTGGATCCGGCTTGATCGGTTGTGTCATATCTATAGGTTACGTAAAATATATTTTCTCTATCTTACCTTAGATTGTTGATTGGACATGGTGATGGTCATAATTAAAGGTGTCAAGTGGACTGAGCCGGGCCAACCCAGAACCAGCCCATTTAGTTTATCCGGGTTGTGGGTCGGTT
>NW_025855126.1:2651960-2654594 GCF_002878395.1 Capsicum annuum
CAAATGAACCACAATGTTGGTTAAAAGCTAATGTAATAGGAACTCTATATTTATAACAAGTTTTTAAAAAATCATACATAGAATTCCATCTAATATTAATTTCCTCAGGCATCAATATCTGTGCAAGTCCATTTTCTTGACATTTAACTTTAAATTATTTAATGATCGATCTACGATTATTTTCTTGTATAAAATCAACAGCAAGATGGATTTTTTTCAATATAAATCTCAAAAACCTCAAGACCATCTTTTACAATTAAATTATATATATGACATGCACACTTAATATGAAAAATTTCAGGTAACGACGGTGATAGCTTAGATTTCAACTTTGCTATAGCAGTCTTGTTGTTAGAAGCGTTATCAAAAGAGATACATAAGATTTTATTTTCGATACCATAAAATTCTGCAACTTTATGTATCGAGTCAGCAATAAATTGTCCAGTATGTTTACAATCTTCATCCTATAAAGAGCAAGAATACGTTTTTGCATCACAAAATTACTATCCATTCAGTGACAACGGTTAAAAAATTATTTTTATTTACAGCACGACCAAGATCAGAAGTTAGGGATATTCTACATTGAATATTTTTTAACAATGTAGATAAATAAAAATAATATTGTGAATGAAATCTAAAAATATCAGACCGCCAAGTACTTCTAGGAATACCATTAAACATAGGATTATAAATTGCTTGAATATAATGAATAAAAGCATCAGAAGAAGGAAAACTAAAAGGCAAACAACCTACAACTACTATTTTTGCTATTTCTTCCCGATCTCTCAATTTATTATACTTTTTCGTTACGTGACTGGTTGTTGGGTCCATTCTAGTTTGTGTGGGGCCACCAACAACCTCACCACCTTGTGTAATTTTTAGCTCTCTTTCGTGGTTTTCAACTAAATGTCTCATTAACGTACCCGTACCCCCTTGCTTGATTCCTCTTTTAGGCTTATATATTTTTTGACAAATAATACATTGCACCTCAGTATCTAATATACGGTCAAAAAATTTCCATGCAACACTAGTTTGTTTATGAGCTCTTGGGGGCACGGGAAGGACGGGGAGGGAGATTAACCGATTCGGATCTAATGTTAGCATTTCCTACTTCGGGTGTCTCACCAATATTTTCATCATCTTTATCTAAATCAACTGCATCTACTTCATTTTCTTCTTCTATATCGTAATTTTTTTGAACTTCTAAATAATCCATATCGTGAGCACCTACACCTATTTATTCCTCAAAAGGTTGACTAAGTGGTGCCGGAGGCGAAGGCACACGGGTATATCTAGTACTTGAAGTACCTCTACCACTAGTAATTCGCTTTTTGCTACCACTACCACTTCCGAGTTAAAAATTTTTGACACTTTTACCGAGGTTTCTTAATTTATCCATAGTATAAATCAAACTAAAAAATATTCAAAATACACAAAAAGTAATAAAAATAAATATTCAATAATTAATACACTAATTAAAAATTAAAAGTAAGAGATTGAACGACAATAACAAATTTTGGAAGTATCCGAAGGTTGCGACTTTAGAAACTTCCACTCGTACTTAGTAATCGCAAAATTAAAAAAATTAAAGTGAATACTTTAGAAATTAAATATATAGAATATTTGAGAATTGAGAAATGAGATTTGAGAGAGAATGAAATTTGAGACTTGAGAGAATGAAAAATTGTGTGGAAAATGATTTGAAAGTGTACGGTATTTATAGAAATTTTTTTGGGGTTAAAAAATAATTTTAAATTTTTTTTTTAATATTTGGGCCCAAACTAGCCATTATAGCCAATTATAGTCGTTGGGCCAACGGCTAGTTTAGCCCAATTTACCAAAATCTTAAGGAAAAAAAAAAGCTTATTTGGGCTGCGTTGGGTTCGATCCGGGTTAACCGGGCCCAAATCCAAAACCCAACCGGACCGGAACCCGGGCCCTTAAAGCCCTTGGACTTACCGGGCCGGGTCAAACCTGTCCGGTTTTCTTTAGTGGACCGGTTCGGACCGGTTTTAACCGGCCCGTTTGACACCCTTAGTCATAGTATACTATGTTGGTAAGATTCCCTCCTAAAGTTATGTTCTTTACTTTTATTGATCATAAAACAGTATGGGTTGACTCACCTGGACTAATTTGCCTATCTTATTTGTTGATATTCCTATAACTTTTTTAGTTGGTCAGCTTATTAGATCAAGTGTCATTTTTATTGGTTGCAAGTTTATTTAGGATAATCTTGGATGGTTGTGATGGTGGTTCTCATCATCACTTTAGATTAGGGACGATTGTCCACGGTGCCTTCTGACTACACATGTTACGTACTCATCTTTTCTTTTTTCTTTTCCTATTACGCACCCCGTGTAGGTATTAATTTTAATAGTAGAGTATAGATTGTGTTCTCCCAGTGTTGTCTTAATGAATATATATGTAGCGGCTAACGTATCTCAAAGCTTACTTGATCTCTCCTTATATTATCTTATGCTTTATTCGCATTTACTATACTTAAGATTATTTGATCATATTCTGTATTAAAGGCTTATATTGTATAATTAAGATTATACTTCTTTTATATCATTTGTGTTTTATATCTATGGGTGTGTTTGGTATGTAGGAAAACACTTTCTGAAAAATATTTTC
>NW_025855126.1:2657594-2686159 GCF_002878395.1 Capsicum annuum
AAAATATTTTTCAAAACTCTCTTTCAACCTCACTCTCATGTTTAAATGTTCGTACAACTCTCAAATCACTCACCCCTATCCCAATACTCAATCCCCCACCCCCCCCCCCCCCCCCCCCCCCCCCCCCCAAAAAAACAACTATAATTTATTTAAAATACTTTAATTTTTTTCTTACTCCATCCCCGACCCCCACCCCTACCAGCCCCTCCCCTCCTAAAATTTTAAAAAAAATTGAACTTTTTTCGTACAGCACCCCTACCCGACTTTCACCCCTACAAGCCCCCCTCCTCCCCCCCCTAAAAAATTTTAAGTTTATTTTTTTAAAAAAAAAGAATTCAATTTGTTTTCTTACCCCACCCTCACACCCTACCCCGACCCCCACCCACCTACTAGCCATCGCCCCTCACCCCACCCCACCTCCACTCACCCACCCCTCTACCCCTAAAAAATATTATTTTAATTTTTTCATAAAAAAAATCAAAACATTTTCTTAACTCATCCTTACCAACTATTCTACCCCCTCCCCTTAAAAAAAAGAATATAATTTTTTAATTTTCTTATTAAAAAATTTTTCTATCCCACCCTTCTTACCTATTTGTTTACATTGTTTTTTATTAAATATATACAAATACTTTTTGAAAATATTTATCCACTTGCATAAAAAACACAAGAATATAAGTACGAAACAACTTATTTTCTTAGAAAATATTTTCGTCCTCCATATTGAATACACCCTAAAAAAAAGTATTTTGTTGGGGTCAAAAGTTATTTTTATAAAAGGTATTTTATACTCTTTAGGTAAATACTAAAATATATTTTTTGAAAAATATTTTTTCATTCACTAACCAAACACTAGAAAATATGTTCCAAAAAATATGTTTCACTCACCAACCAAACATAAGAAAATAAGTAAGAAACCAACTTCTTTTCCATGAAAACATTTTTTAGGAAATTCATACCAAACATACCCTATGTCTTACTTTTTCTGCTTCTATTTTATGTTTGATGATCATGTTTGGTTGGATAGGCTTACCTGTACCAGAGAGTATAAAAGGTGTCATCATAGACTCTACCTTGGGTCCTGACATGTAATGACCCTTCATGTTGTTTTCTCAATTTCTATTCATTTTTGGTAGTTTGAACCTTCCCGCAGTGTCTACTAATCAATAATGACTTGTTAGAACTGTCGATTTGGTTATCAGAGAGTTCGTTTGGGTTTTAGGATCATTTCCCTATTTTGTAGCTTTTATTATTAAAAAATTAATCTCGAATAAAAACTTCTAGTAATGACCTCCTATAAGTATTTTGATAGCACCATCAACTCTGAAATGTTGATTTTATGCTAGGGGTACCCTTGGTTCAGGTTCCGAGGCTTTTGAACCCATTTTAGGCTATTGGGTAGAATTTGGTTTAAATAAAATATGGGTATAGGGACTACATTCAATCTAATCAATCTCAAATGAAAGTTCTAATGGTTCTGCTGAGTCCAAAATATTGAATTTGGTATGGTAGCATAGTTTGTTTACGTGCACCGAGTTCCAATAAAACCCTAGAATTCGATCGGAGTCTATTTGGATTTAGTAACAATTCAGTGCCTAATATCTGGTGTAACTGCTAAAATGGTCAAGAATCTGCTTTAGCATCCTCGAGGCACTTTAGCAACCTTAGTTACTCGGATGAGGTCTGCTTTAGCGATCAAGGTTCACTTAAGCGGATTAGCAGTCAATATCTATTTTAGCAAACGTCGCTTTAGCGGACAGGGTGTTGCTTTAGCGATCCCCTCTTTTATCACTCTCCTCTTAAGTGTTCAGTGGAAGCTTTTGTGGTACCAGCTTAAGTGGCCAAGAGGTACCTCTTGACCAGCAACTACTGGGGATAAATCCCCATCTTCAACCATTTTCCCTAATTTCGTAGGGCTTTTTCACTATATTTAGAGCTTGGAGCATGAAAAAGTGTGGAAAATCATTTATTGAAGTTAAGGTAAGCTATTTCAATACTCCTTCATCATTTACCATTATTTTTCCCATCGAATTCAGCTTTTGTCATTGTAAATTCTTAAAAATCAGGTCTTCAATGCCTCAACTTTAATTGTTATTTGGGCCCCAATTTGTACTCTATTTGTGCTAAACTTTTGAGCATGCATTTATTTTCCTTCGAGGGACCTCGTGATGGATTCATTTTGATTTTATTTGTAGGCTTTTTGATCCCATTCTTGACCTGAATTTTGCCTAAGATTTTATATAGCAATATGGGTATAGTTTTATTCACATTGATGTATAGATTATTATTTTGATAGCATGACAACATTTCAGGAGCAAAGATAAGCAAATTATGAATAATTCTGTAGTGGTTCGGCTTTGCGGTAGGCTTCAGTCTATTTTCTCTATAAGATTCTGTATAGTATAGATTACATGGTAGGTAGGGATTACAGGATGGTTTAATGACGTATGACATGATTTAGCCTATTGAGGGAATTTGGGATTGAAAAGTGACCCAAACTTTAGCATAGGATATTCGTAATGGCCATAGAATCCTACTCTCTTTCTATATAAGCATGTTAGACATAGTTCACTGTTAAGTATCCTTTTATTATAAGATTTACCATTTGGCTTAGTGAATTGGTTGACATTTCCCTAATTAGATCCTTTAGTGACTTTAAACCCTCATTTATCATAGGTTTATGAGTTATGAGGCTTTATTATGTGAATTACATGCTATATTGGACCCGGGGTCATGGTTAAGATATCAGTTGGACTCTAGATGAGTATTATGTCCCTATAAAGGACATAATTGTAGTTTATGAATGCTTAGGTGCTTATGGTTGTATTTTTTGGATACTAGTGATGGTATACATACTTTTAGGCATATTCATGATTACTTAATGTACGATTTAAAACAAACCATAGATTTTACTACTATTTTCTAAAAAGGGAATTATTTACACTCTTCAATTTTAAAATAGATTATTCTATAATGGGAATTGTATCACCTTATTTAATGGATTATGAGCTTTAAGAATGAAATGTGTTATTTTAAAAATTAGATCAGGATTGATTCTGGTCTATTATTTATCCACTTTTTTACCAATATTATTTACTTCATTTGAGAGAAATTCCAACTCTTTTTATGCTATTATGTTCATTTAGTCCCAAACACGATCTCGAGCAATGAATTTATAAATTTATACTTTGTTAGTCATGATTCAAGTCTGTGCACTTATTATACTGCTATATCTCTCCAAAATTAGAGGGAGTAGGTTAATTATGATGGTTATTAGAAGTGCTAGTTTAGGATCAGGCAATGTATACAGATATCTCGAGCCCCCTATGGATCTCTTTATTCGTGAGCCACAATGCTGGAGGAGGATGGTCATCAGAGGTTCGACCTTTTCTAGCTACTATACTAGAGGAGTTGTATTCACTTGGTTCTTTTGGCACTCATATTGGATATTATTTTATGTATATTCATTCATTCGTATATAATGCCAATCACCAGTATAATTGTTTGGTTCTTATATTTATCGGTCTTATGGGGTTGTATAGATATAAGTTAAGATTCTTGTTTGTTGTGTGATTTCTTATACCTTTTGGGCTTATGGGGGCCCGATTGAGTTATTATTTTTTTGGACTAGTTGATTACTATATTATTGATATTATAATTAGTTAGTTCACAGCAGGATGATTATAGACTAGCTTTAAGGTTATTGGTATGTTTCTAAACCTTTACTTCTTTTTGGGTAAAATTTAGCACTGCTAGGTTACTTTATGATCATTCAATTTGCTTAAAGGCCTTGAGTATGCTAGTATTAGACCCCTTAGTTGGCTATGATCCCCAAGATGTTAGACTGGTTCTATCATCTTTGTCCTATATATATGTGTCTTTGTATGTATATATGTATGTATGTATATGTGGTATTACTATATATCTCTCTCTTTCCTTATTTATTCATATTATAGATGTATCTCTTGGCCTTATTCTTTCACTCTGCATTTGTATATTGAATAGTGATATACGGTATTGCACTTTAGTTCGTTAATACTATTAGAATAGAATAAGTTCATTCTTATTGATCCCTTAGCATTATTATGTCTAGTTTCTTTGATAGTTGTCTATAGTTTATAATCACACTTTACATCTTATTTATCTTTTCATTATATTTAAAGTTAAGTCATTCGATGCCAACTGATACCACATGTTTAGTACTCATACTACATTTTTGTAGCCTACAGGTAATAGTATGAGTTCTCATTGCTGATGTGTGCATCATGCGGAGAAACTATGGATTAGTGATTTTAATAATATCCTAACACTCAGAGGATTCTTGATCTCCCTCAAATTGATTAGACTTATCTCTATTTTGTATTTTGGAGAAGGTTATACATATATATTTATTCTATATTTCCCATTATACTCTTATTGTATTAGTAGCACTTTACTGACTTTACTAGGTCTTGGAGTTGTAATCCTTATAATAGTCTCTTTATTATATTATTTTTTATTACTTTTTCATTTCTCTTGATAGTCTGTACTAGTTGCTCCTAAATTATGGGTTGACTTGCTTCTTGGGCAATTATAGTAAGTGTCATCATGACCTGAAAAATTAGGTCATGATAAATTGATATCAGAGTTTGGTTTACCAATATGTTGGTACAAGAGCTAAGTGTCTAGTCGAGTCCTACAGATTGGTATGAAGACCTTTGTATCTTATTTTCGAGAGGCTACAGGGCATTCTTAGAAAGTTTTGTTCTTGACTCCTTGTTATGTGTCCGTATTTCTATGAGCCTCTACTACTTTTTTTTTACTCCATTCTTTCTCAGATGGATAGTACGAGGTTATCAATGATAGAAATTCTATGGATATTACCAAAGTTTTAGCTTAGCATCGGGCTAGGGTGTTAGAGATTAATATAAAAAATCTTCAGCGTCAGCCAGAGAATTTAGGGCAGCCCAGGCTCCGATAGAGTTTGTGACCACCTCAGTTCTTCAGGATTTAATGTTAGGGATTTTGAGCCTTTTTTGTGTATACTTCACAGCCAGATATAGTGTCTGGTACATTAATTGGTTCTTCGACCAGAGTCAAATTTATTGATATTTAGCAGGGTTCTCTACCTATTTTAGAGTATGAGATTGGGTTTCTTAAATGGGTCATACTTACTCCTATACTACATCATTTATAGCATGAGATGGTGTATGGATTTATCTGAGGGATAACTCTGCCACTCTGCTTGGAGTCAGAGCATTTGATACTAATTGGGTCTTTATTCTCTTATGTTGTTAATTATGTAAAGATCATAGAGAAGGTGCATATTGAGACATATAAAGATAATGGTAAGAGGCATGTCATCAGTACAGTGTTACTAGTATTTTATTCAGGAATAGGGATCCTTCCTACTAGGATCATCATCACTTATAGCCTATCAGCTATGCAGGTAACATCTCAGACTGTAGGCGGCTCTCAGATGAGTTATCGTGGTCACAGTGGGAAAAGTTCTCATTAGATACTGTGGAGTATCCGGTATAGATCTTCAGTGCGTAATAACTATTTTGAGTCAGTGGGTGTAGTGTATCTTAGATTTTTAAGAGTATGTGTTAATTGTAAAGAGGTTATTCATTAGTCTAGGGAGTTTCTCTAGCATGAATTGGTTGTTCAAAGTAGGTCAACATATATATCTTACCAACCTATAGCTCCTACGATATGTTATGATTGCGAGGAGGATGGTATTTTAGTACCGAGTGTCCCATGCGTCAGTTGGCCAGTTAATTGGGAATAACTCATTTTTCTTGCCAGGTTAGAGCTTCAATAATTTATTATGACTGTGAAGAGACTGGTCACTAGTCCAAAGAGTGTCTCTAACATGGAGTTATCAGTCATTCAACTCATCCGGATTAGCTTATAGAGTTGTGGCACCTTCAGTCAGAGGTGGTGTACCTAGCAGCTTAGTTGGTGATTCAAACACTCAGTTTAGATTTGGACATGCTTAAATTCTTTCTCATTCGGTCACGTTAAGACTATGATGTTGAATTCCATCATATAGGTAATGACTTCACTAACTATTTTTTGAGTTACAACTTGAATTTGTGTTGATTCTTTCACACCCATTGGTGGTAATATGCTTTGATATTACAGTATTAATTGTTGTATGCCTTTGTATGGAGTTATGCATATATCACTACCCAGCTAGATAATTTTCTTTACTAGTTGATTGAATGGATAAGTGTGGTATTTTCCTTAGGGTATAGCATTTAGGTTAGAGTCCCATTTTCTTTGGCATATTGGCCTCATTATGACCTTACATTGGTATTGACTATGTTCTTTGATTTTGTGCCACCTACATCTTATATTATTATTGTTTTTTCATTATTTCGACGTTGATTGCTTCTAACTTGATAGATGGATAGACTAGCATTATCTAGTTAGTATTTCCTTTCCTGCGGTTCTTATTCATTTGGCTTAGATGACTTAGTAGGTTGGTTTTCCACCCCTACCGGTGAGGTTGGGTTTGTTGTTAGTAGTTTGTGATAGTGAAGGTAGGTTTGGCCTTCCAGTGCTTTGTGGTGGTTCTAGAGTTGGCGTTTGGTGCTATTGCTTATCTCTAATGTAAAAAAGTCTAAGACTTACTTTTTTGGTTTGATGAGATTCTAGCATTGGATATTTTTCTGTAACCCATTCCTGAAGTTGATAAATTTGAGATTTTTATTTCTAATTTGGATAGTTTATTACCCATTCGTGGTATTAACCTTGATATTAATAGTGAGTTGCGTACTCGATTCTTACTATGATGTGGTTCATAATTTACTTTAGCTAGAGTTTGTGTAAATGGGTTAATTTGGGAAATTCTTATTTTCGATAGTTCTTCGGCCTAATTTGACTTCATGGAGTGCTTCCCTTAGTGATAGGTGCCTATGGGCATTCATTGTCGTAGATTGAGTATTGAATTGAAAAAATTAACGCTAAGATAGTAACTTTTCTAACTTCCTCAAGATTTAACTACCATTAGTATTCTTTACAGCCTTGGTTAGTTCTTGATTATGCCTTGATGTATTGTGACCTTTGAAGAATAGGATACCATCTTCACCATGCGGTTTTCTTAATTATAATTGTGTTCCTCGATAATATTTTTTTTTGACTCTTGCAAGAATCATTGAGGATTTGCCTGATCTTTTATGCTAAGGTTGATTTAGGTTTTTGGCCTTAGTTCAAACTTGCTGGCTCAAGTTTGGATTCTGACTCTTTTCAATGGCGACTTAAAGATTATGATAGATTATGACTTATGGATATCTACTCGTCAATAGGGTCAATTTGGATAATTGAGTTTGAGTAGTTCGGCACTGATGTTGATATTATAGCTATGGATTTCATAGCTAAATTTTATCCCTATTTCCATATTTGTTTCAGTTGTAATTTAGTTTATAGGCTGACTAAGCTTTCCTTAGTTCAAATGGATTATACTCGATAGATGCTCGAGGGATATTCTGTTAGCACATAGAATTGGCTTTTATTACTCGACCTTGATTCTCATTTTTTATCAAAATTTTGGGTTGCTGGCTCAGCAGGAGAAGTATGCTCAAATTTGACTTAGCATGGTTTCATCCTCAGTTAGTGGAACATTTTGGAATAGATCGTTCAGTTTTGAGAGTTTATGCTTTGGGTTTTGAACTGTCAGTTTTGAGGTTCATTCAAACCAGTCGTAGCTTTGGTTAGAGATCTGAGGCTTTGATCATCTTTATTTGTCTATTTAGGAGGCACCTTTTTGGCTTATTCTTATGCTTTTCATGGTGGATTTTTTGTGGAGCAGCTTTAGTTCTTTGAGGCCAGTAGGATGTGATTGTGCAGGAAGGACTGGGATGACATTTTGCATAATTTAGAGTAGATAGCATGTTTGGAATAACAAGTGAATATTGGATTAGGAATTTAGAGTTGGTTGCATGCTTCATGTCTTAGATTGTATTGAGCTTGGTTGAGTTTCTACTTGGTTATGCTTGTATCGGTGTGACATCAGTGTTTTGAGGTTTGTATTTTCGTAAATCAGTCATTCTCATTTCAGATGGAAGACAGGTAGTTGTTGAGGTTGAGTCTTTGGGTATTTTGAATGTAAAGTAAGAAAGTTGGTAAAAAAAGGATACCTTTGGTGAAATCTGTTAAAAGCGTTATTTCTTCTTAAAGGTTCTCTGAGGAGCCATGCTATGGGCATGCGGGCCTAGTACCTCAACTTTTCAAACTTTTGGGCCTCTTTCTATCCATTGACATTCAAAGATAAAAGTCCTTTTAGTAGTGATTATTATAATAACCCTCCAGGTCATATTTTTTATTTCTACGTGTTTTCTTCTTACAATAGCTACAAACCATTTATGACTTATCAGAACTGTCAGTTTGGTTATCAAACAGTTCGTATGGGTTTTAGGTTTATTTTTAAGTTTTGGAGCATTTACTATTAAAGAATTGGTCTTGAATCAAAACTTCTAGAAAATGACCTCAGATGAGAATTCTGAAAGTGCCATCAGCTCTAAAATATTGATTTTACGCTTGGGGGGAGGGGGGCTTGGTTCAGGTCCTGAGGCTTTCAGACTTATTTTAGACTATTAGGTAGAATTTGGTTAAGAAGAAATTATGGGTTTGCAGCCCATAATTAATTAAAATAAACTCGGATGAAAGTTTTGATGGTTCTAATGAGTTTGGAACGTTAAATTTGGTATGAAAGCATAGTTCATTTAAGCTCACAAGGTTCCAAACTAATCTCGAACACCCGATTGGAATCCGTTTGGACTTAGTACAAAGTTGTGCCTGATATTTGGTGTTACCGCTAAAGCAATCAAGGAGAAACTTTAGCGATCCTGAGACGCTTTAGCGGCCTTGGCTACTCGGCTAAGGTACCGCTTTAGTGGTCAAGGTCTACTTAAGTGAACTCCACTTTTGCTGTCAAGGTCCACTTTAGTGGACGTCACTTTTGTGGATCGAGTGTCATTTTAGCGATCGTCGTCTTTCCTCACCCTCCACTTAAGCGGTCAGTGGCCATTTTTGTAGAAGCCACTTAAGAGGCCAAGTGATCTCTTTAGCGTCAACTTCTGAGGATAAATCCCCTTTTTCACCCATTTTCTCTCATTTCTTAAGGCTTTTCCTCCATTTATGAGAGTCTAGAATGTGGAAAAGTGTGGGAAATCATCCATCAAAGCTAAGGTAAGCTAGTTAAACATTCTTAGTCATTTCCTATTATTTCTCCCATCAAATTCTATCCTTTTTCATTGTAATTACTAGAATCTAAGTGTTGAATTCCTTTACTTTATGGGATGATTTGGGCCCTGAATCATACTCCATTTGTGCTCAATTTTTTAGCACACATTCTTTATCCTTCGATGGACCTCATGATATATTTAATTTTTGATTTCATTTGCGGGCCCTATGGGTTCGTTCTTGACTCAAATTTTGACTCGAGGTTTTATATAGAAATATGGGTATCGTTTTACTCCTATTGATATGTAAATTATATTTTAATAGCGAGGAGACATTTTGAGATCATGGAGTAAAGACAAGTGATTCATGGATGATTCTAGAATGTGCTTCAACACGGTCTACCTTTCTCTATGAGATTTTATATAGTATAGATTGCATGATAGGTAGGGATTATAGTAGGGGTTGATGACTAGGATTCCATGACTTAGCCTATTTATAGAATTTGGATAGAAAGGTGACCTAAACCTTAGCATAAGATATTCGTTATGGTCATAGAATCCTACTATCATTTATTATTAGCATGTTAGCCATAGTTCGATGTTAAGAATCCTTTTTGTATAAGATTTACCATTTGACTTAGTGAATCAGAGGACATTCCCCCAATTATATCCTTTGGTGACTTTATGCCCTCATTTACCATACTTTTCTAAGTTATGAGTCTTTCTTATGTTAATTACATATTGTTGAGCCCAAAGTCGTAGTTACGATATCAGTTGGACTCCAGGTAAGTATTCTATCCTTATAAAGAACATGATTATAGTTTGTAGACACTTAGGCGCTTATAATTGTATTGTTTGGATACTATTGATGGCATGCATACTTATAGGCGCATTTATGCTGACTTAGTGGTAATATTACAACCAAACCCTTGATTATACTACTGTTTTCTAGAAAGGAAACTATTTCAACTCTTGAATTTTAAAATGGATTTTTTATAACGAGAATCATCTCACTTTATTTAATAGATTATAAGATTTTAGAACTAAATAAGTTATTTTCAGAAATTAGACTAAGGTTGATTCCTGTCCATTATTTATCCACTTTTTTACCATTACTATTTACTCTGTCGGGAGAGATTCCAACCCTTTCTATTTTATTATGTCGATTTTGTTCCAAACTTGATCTCGATGAATGGATTTACTGATTTGCACTCTTTTATCCACGATTCAAGTCTATGCACTTATTATACTTATATATCACTCTGGTACTGTACAAAGTAGATTGATTATAATGGTTATTTGGCATCCTGATTCGGGATCAGGAAGTGTATACATATATCTAGGGTCCCTTCATCTGTGAGCCACAATGCTGGAGAAGGATCGTCATAAGTCCTACCATTGTGAGATACTAAGATGGAGGAGGTGTATACACTTGGTACTTTGGCACTTGAATCAAATATTAGTTTACTTGCATTCATACATTCATATGCATTGCCTATCACCAATATGATTGTTTGGTTTTTATATCTATCATCCTTACGAAGGATTGTATAGGTATAAGCTATGATTGTTGTTTGTTATGAGCTTGCTTGCACCTTCCAGGCTTATAGGGGCCTGATTAGGTTGTTGATTTTCTGGACTAGTTAGCTATTGTATTATTGATTATTATGGTTAGTATGTGGTAGGATGATTATGGACTGATTTTTTAGGTTATCGGTACATTTCAGAACCGTTACTCCTTTTTGGGGAAAATTTAGCACTGCTAGGTTACTTTATGATTATTAACTTTGGTTAGAGGCCTTGAGTATTCTTGGCTAGTGATATACGGTATTGTACTTTAGTTCCTGATATACTTTATTTGACCCGGGTTGGACTGGGTCAAGTGATGTTGAAATAATTTTTGTTTTACTTATTAATAAAAAGCTAAATTAAAACAAAAAAAACTATTAGAATTGGATAAGCTTATCCTTATTGTTCTCTTAGCATTATTATGTCTAATTTCTTAGATAGTTGTTTATAGTTTATACTCCTGCTTTATATTTTATTTATGCTTGCATTATCTTTAGAGCTCAGCCAGTCGATGCATACTGAGTACCATATGTTTGGTACTTACACTACACTTCTGCAGCCTGCAGATCATAGTACAAGTTCTCGCTGTTAATATGTGCATTGTGTGGAGTAGTTATGGATCAGTGATTTGGGTGAGCTCCTGACGTTCGAGTATTCGTGCTCTCCCTCATATTGATTAGACTTATCTATATTGTGCATTCTGGAGATGGTTTGTACTTTTATATTTATTCTATATTTTCCTTTGTACTTGGATGGTATTAGAAACTCTTGTACTGATTTCACTAGGTCTTGGGGTTGTAATCGTTATATAGTCTCTTTACTATATTATTTTTCAGTACTTCTTTCATTTCTCTTAATGTTTCGTTACTAGTTGTTCTTTATTATGGGTTGTCTTATCTACTGATGAGTTATAGTAGGTGTCATCATGACCTGAGAAATTAGGTCATGACATGAAACCCAAGCTGCACAAGTTGTTTATGTTCTGACCAACTGAGGAAGAATGCTTTATGAAACTGAACCAACTATCCAACTCAAAACAAATTGATCTTGATGTATCCAAACCTTATATGCAGGATTTGGTTTATCACTATCCAAATATGAAGTGCTACTGGTTCAATATAATCGACATAATTAATGTCTAAGACCGCAATCATCAATCATTAGAAGAAATTGAGTTTTTTAAAGAAATTTTTTTTGTTGGCATAATCTTTACAGGCAACTCGTGAGTGAGATTAGGCATAGAAGAATAATTTTCAATGGCATTGGTTGAAACAACTGAAGTAGCCAAGGTAGAAAAGTTCTCAGTAGTCTCTCCTATTTGGGTGGGGGATTTATTTTTTTGAACGAAAAGAAAGAAGGGTTCTAAAACCATAAAAGGCTCGGATTCCATGAAAGATGTCTTCATTATACTCAAACTATGTATGACAATAATGAATATATACAGAGACCAAACATTGAAAAACCTATAAGAACTAGGCATCAACGATTGAGGAGAATTGTCTGCTTAGAGCCTTAGATATCATGAGTTCATGACTTACACAACTTTTACATAATTTGGATATAACGGGAATCTAAATCTAAGAAGCCTATCCATTACAAATTGTTGATCCACTTCAAACAGTCAAGACAGATCATTTTTCATATGAAATGGAAAGGATTGATTTGGTTACTTAGGGAATCCTAAGAAAAACAATCTGCACAATTTTTGAGTTCAGTAGTGTATAGGAAAAAAGGGATCTCTCACTGAATAATTTTTTATCAGATGTCCCCAAAGAGACATCTCTCAGCCAATCCAATAACATATTCTAGGGCATCTTTTTCTAATAATAATATTCATATTTTACTATTATTTTTGGATGTTCCATGATTAAATGAACTAGCGGTGCTATCATTGATACGAGAAGTAAATTGTCATATGAATTAATCAATATGAATATATGGAGTTAGATCTTGTGCCACTCCACCTGATCGTATGAAACTGCATGCATCCTGGCTTCTGAGAGACTTGTATAGAATTCCAATAATTTCTCTCGCTTCCCAAAATCCCACTGAAATAAAGTTGATGCTTCTACAACTATAGAATGATTGATTAAATCAAGTAAATAATTAGTAGTTCGATTTATTTCACTTAAACAAAAAATCATAATTATAACATTGAAAAACTAATAAAACTTTACATGAGCAAGTACTGAAGTATTGTTGGTGAGCAATGGAAAAAACTAACTTGTTAATTGTTTGCGGTGAGAAAGTAAAATATATTCACAGTTGATCATTATAAAATCATTTTTTTGGGGTAAACAGAGTAACTTTTCATTAATAACCAAAATTTTACAATGAGCTCTGAGCAGTTATGGGACTAACCACTACCTTACACGCACTAAATTTTTTATTTTTAATTACATAACAAAAAATCAGCCGATAAGGATCTACCAAGCTACTTCCAAGACTGAATCCAAAAAGATACTACACTAGCAGTAGGAATTTAACTTTTGTAATGCAGCTTGCCACTTTGCAATGGTGTGACCTCTGATATGTACCTGTTGCACAATTTTCCTCAGCACCCTCTCAACATCTAATCTTCTTTTTTTTTTAAATCTAATCTTATTCCTTTCTCTCTATATTACAGTGATTGGCATAATAAACATAAACTTGAAATTTCTGCTAAACCTGTCTTCTGTCTTGTGATGAGTGGTAAATTTATCACTCATTGACATCCAAATTCGTGCACATTACTATGGTTAAATTGTGTAAATGAGATGAATTTGTCATTCATGGTTTGCATATTTACAGGTAATTGGAAGAACATAAGTAGAGCTGTCAATATGGGCTTGGCCCGTGAGGCAGGCCCAACCTAACCCTTTAATTAAGTGGGGTTGGTCTAAGTTTTTTTAGCTCATTTAGAAATGAGGCTTATAATCCCAGCCTCACTTGGCCCGTCGGCCTCAGAGGCTTGACCCGTTAGCCTTAGAGGCCAGCCCATGGGCTGGGACATTAAAACTAATTATTAAATATTTTTAAGTTGGTCATTTATCTATTAGGAATTAGAATTTTGTCAATCTTTTCTAACTAGCTACTTATTTTTTTTATCTATTCTTTGGTTAATACTAATTATTTGAAAGATCTTAGAGTGTGTTTAAAATGGCTAGTAAGCTGCTTTTAGTTGTGAACTTCAAAAAGTTTATTTTACTCGTGATGGTTTAGTAGTTGGTGCCTTTGCTTAATGCAATATTTTGTTCTTTAAATTTAGGCTCTCTTCTGTTATAATCCTTCTTCTTTTATGTAGATACTTTGTGTATATCTATATTTATTATCTTAACCATATTAGAATTTTTCGATGAAATTTATAGCTAATCATCATTTCTTTGCTTATTACAATAAATATCATGTCTGGTGTGATGTATAAGGGATAAATAGTGTGAGATAAAATAAAGGACTATTTTATCCCATGTTTGTTGTGAGGTATTAGTTAGTACTGCATTATTTATCACACCATTTACACCATAGTGATGAGATAAATTATCCGTATAGATAATGGAATAACTAATTTCAAGATTAATTATCCCAGGATAAACTCTTTCCCAACTTAACCACTCTTAAAGGTATTAGTAAGATGCCTATTACATGCTAATAGCTAGTAGGATACATATTAAAGTGAAACCATAAAAGTTTGTGATAGTCTAGTACTTACAATATTTTTGTTTATCATGTTTCGGGTTGTTTTTATTTTTTCTGAAGGGTCGGCCTGCCCCAACCCGCGGCCTGCTTAGGGCTGGGTTGGGCCACTATTTTAAAAGCCATTTGGTTAAAAGGGCTAGCCCGTCCTATCCTATTTAATTCTCTAGATCGCTAGGGTTGGGTTAGTCCAGCCCATTTTGACACCTCTAAACATAAGTGAAGATGAAAAAGGAATAAAAAGGGCAAAGTTAGTGCAAAAGCTGGAAAACACGAAGAAGGAATTGGCCCTCAGATACTGCGATCGCAGTCTGAGGGTCGTAATCGCTACCAATTGAAACCCTATCAAAGCTTGGCAATCGTGAGGGGATCACCGTAATCTCGGGAGTCGCGATCGCAATCAGACAATGGTGATCGCAATGGCACCACCAAATGTCTAAGGACAATTTCATAATTTCAAGCAGCTGAACCCAATTCTCAAAAGGGCAAAACTCTTACATATTTGAGGCATCTTCTGACTAATTTTCAAGTTTGTGTAGAGAGAAACCCTACCAATTTGGGAAAGAGCAATTGTTGTTAAATATTTTAAGAAGATTTTTAGTTATAGTTTAAGATTGAAGCTTTGGGATTATTCTTAATTTGCTAGGAATGGATACATGGGGTGCTAACTTGGGTATATCTCTTTTCTTCAATCTCTTGAGTACCTAAATATTCATCTCGGGGTTATGCTTGATTAGGGTGTTAAAGTGTATGGGTATTGATTGTTAGTCTTAATTGTTAGTTATTGATGATGAATTTTGCTAATACCCTTTGCTTTAATTTATAATTGTGGGTGAAAATCCAAATTTGAATTGGATCCCACATCATCCTTGAAAGAGGGGTGTGGGTGATGAGTAGGAGTGAACAACTATTTGATACTATTTATGTCCATAGCATTATCTTAGAAATAAGGATATTATGTGTGTAGCTAGATTGGTTTACATTATCCTAAAACTAAAGATATTATGTTGAGGTCTTGGATTTGTGAAATTGGCACACTCATGAGGTATTCGAAAGAATTCATGAGTGAAGTTTGGTGTGTTGTTGAAAGAATCACACCAAGAGTTATAATCTAGCCTACCTACATCTTTGACAAACAAATGGATTAACCCTCTGTCACCCATGCATGTATGGCCCATCGGATAAGTATAACTCCAAGACTCTTCTCTCATTGGATTGTAATCAACAATTGATACTCTTATTTAGTGTTACAAGATAATTTTGTTCAAACACATTTTAAATCATACCCCCCAATTAATTTATGTTTTGCTTTAAGTGTACATTGCGGGTCAACGCTTAGTAACTTTCAACATACATTGGATTCAAATACTAAATTACACTCCTCATGAATTCGACCCCAACCTAAGTTGGATTATTATATTGACAATGATCGCCTTACCCTGAAATAATGGAGTAAGTTGAGTGTTATCATCTTGCCAAAACATAAGCCCACTGCACCTTTGATTTCCTGTCAAGTATTATCCTTTGAAAGCCCAGCTAGCCACACAATCTCTTCCACAAAGTTTTGGTGATATAGCATTCAAAAAACAAGTGATCCTTTAACTATTGAATTGGCTCAAAAATATCCTTTGTTTACCTATTGAGCCAAAAATGCCCCTCCATCCACCTTTGTGGTTCAAATATACCCTCCCAATTAACATAATATTTTTAAATCATAATTAAAAATTATACTAAACATGTGACAACTTTTTATTGATTGTAAATTAAATTAATTAAAATACTAAATTAAATTCGGATCCAATTAAAGTACCCCACCCAAACCCGACCCAGACCATGATGCAAAGATTTGGCTTCATGTAGTGATTTAGCTTCTTTTGATATACAGGGAAATTGGTCGAGAAGACCATGATGCAAAGATTTGGGGTGGAAAATATCAACAACTACTTCGTAACTTTCAACACTATATGCGATGCAACTCAAGTAAGTTTCTTTACATCCTTGTTGTCCCTATATTTCACCGTATATACAGATGACATTATATACCTGTTTTTTCTCTTTGCCTTTAGACAATCTAGTTACAAGCTGACTTAAGTCTAGTTATAGTCTGTTACAAATTGATTTTCTATATCTATTATTTTGTGTGATGCACATCCATTTTTGGTATTTTCCTCTCATAGAGCCAACCTCAGTTTCTTCAGCAGTATACGTGTAACGCCCTGATTATCTGAACCGGAATGCCACATGGTGCTTATGACCCCAAGGGACCATAAGCTAACCCTTGACTGATATTTGTACCTGTATATTACAATATATAACGTAATAGTGTAGTAAACATGAACATGTTGTAACGCCCTGAGATCCCATCCCGAGACGTCACACGGTGCTTATGGACCCAAAGGTTCACAAGCTAATCCTTTTCTGATATCTGTACCTGTACACTGCATACTATCTAAAATAAATGCGGAAACTGGCCATAAGGTTCAACACATCTATACATACTCAAACTGAAAACTGAATACTAATACATCAACTTCCGTCTGAAAAGCCTCTAAACTGTCTGAACTGTAGAGTTAATGGGACATGTCCCCAACTAACTCCGTCAACTGACAATATAAACAAAATCTGATGCAATAATAGTAAACTGAGATTTGTCCTCAAAGAAAGAGGACTCACTGCTACTGCTTCTAACTGAGACTGAACTGCTGAGGAAACTCTGAATCTTGTGCCTCTGAAACTATGGTGTCAAATAAAACACCATAGCACAAATGTGTCAGTACAAAATGTACCGAGTATGTAGACGAGGTAAGGCTAAATGCAAGGGCTCATGCATGCACAATGTGTAAACTGAATAATCATGAAAATGTCGCACGAGAACACATACATGAATGCATAGGTCATGATCACAATTAGCACAACTCTAGAGACTGGAACTCAGATACCACTTTCCTGTAAACTGAACTCACTATTGACACTGAGATACTAAATCATAGACTCATCTGATATTGATAACTGGGAAATATGGATGCACTTTCATCAAGGAGTGAGTTCTGAAATATCTGAACATACTGAGATTACGAGTATCTGAAGCTTCTAAAATGGATAGCAACCCTATCTAACAGGTTATCGTTGAGTCTGTGGATAACAATACTTCTTTAAAAATGATTTTGAGATCGGCCTATCTAGCAGCGGATCTTCGAATTAGCAAGTAATCATACTTAATGGCCTGTATCTAGCAGCCTTAAATTCTATACACTGAACTAAGCTCTTCCTTAAAGTTTGAGACTGATTCTGAAACTGAGACCGTGGGAAGTAGTTACTTAACCGACATGCCCCTACTATATCTTAGGTGTCCAACCTCTAACCCCAATTGGAAGGGTGTCAATACCGTGCCATGGGTAAAGATATTATCTTTATATGACCCTCATCTATCAGGTCCTCATACGAGAACGGTGGAGCCCTCATCTAACAGGTCAACCCACCTCATCTACCCCTATCTAGCAGGTATGATGTCTCTTATACACCCTCATCTAGTAGGTGTGATGTCTCAACCTATGCTATCTATGTATTTCTGGAGCACAAGGATCGTATCTAAGGATCACACCTTCCACTAGTAGGTGAGTCCCCATCCTTGAGATCGCTCAGTGCTAGTTTCTACTCCCAACTAAAAGACACTGATTTTATTCTTAACTGAACTTAGACTGAGATGAATATGATACTGATTATATTTCTCAAGAGATCTAACTGAGTTACACTGAGATTACTTAGTTCCGTATCTGACGGAAAGGTAGTAAATCATAGCATCTGACTGACAATGCAGAGCTTGAATAGATTATTTAAATCGCTTTTAAGATTAGAATTGAATCACTTGAATACTATTAGGTCTGAGCTGATTACAGGACGGAGGCTAGATTACTAGCGATATAGAGATTACAGAGATAACTGAGATTACAGATTTTGATTAAGCTTTGCACTTGTCTGAAGATACATAGTTCTATAGTTCACTGAGTTCTGAGAATCGTGGATCGATTGGAATTATCATGAAACTGACACAGGCTCTAGACAACAGCTCTATTGTCGGGTATAAATACCCCCAGGACTTGATAACATAAAAGTAAAACATAATCATTCTCACATCATCACGATCTTCCATTCACCATCACAATCATTCATGCATCAACACAAGCATTCATTCATCATCATAATCATTCATGTATTATCGCAATCATTCATGTATTATCGCTATCATACCTTAATCTTCACCATCATTAATGCATCATCACAATTATTAAAGCATCTCTCCAAGTAATTAGAAATCATAACATACGTTCCCCCCTCAAAATCCTTAAGGCATCACATCCAACATTTAGGAAACATAGACGTCTATTCATCATCACAATCACCAAAGGGTCACTTTAAGCATCTCGGGATATTAATCACATAATAACATAGAGGAAACATGCTATTAGATCGTACTCCATTCAACAAGATTTTACCTCAACTATTTTATACCTATAACGGTCTTAACATGTATTTCGATTTCACACCACTTGGAAAACTTCATACTATCATGTCATAGCTTACTTGCTAATCACTTGTCATTTATTAAAAATTTAGCATATATCAAAGGGCACATAATGGGGAATTTACAACCATCATATCTCCACTCTTTCACTAAGGTCCTTCAACAAACACTAGACATGCATAGGTTCACACTTATTTGGAGATTTCCTACTAGCATGGAATAATTCATTAACTTGGTCATTTTATCAAACACTAGGCATACATAGACTAGCTCATAATTTGGGGCTTCCTATTCAACATGCTATAATGGCCCATATTCTTCTTCTAAGATTTTATCAACCTATGGGAGACATACTCTGCTAAATCAACCAATTCTACACCCAAAAGTCATGAACACATCAACAATCGTAACATATAATCGTATCTTAGAAGTCATTAGATCACGATTTAACTACAATGCTTAATTTTTAGTCTCTTAGACATTTTATCAAACACCTCACATGAACAACTTAGGCATAAGTACAATAACCCAACTACTCATCATGAACAACTAAATTTACATGTTTCCACTCATATATTATCATAGATTCATACAAACTACATAAGAATCCCATCTTGGAGGTCATTCAACATCAACAACAAGTACATAATCCATTTACCACACAAATACCACATACTAAGTCCAAGGCTTGATAATCTTGTAGATAAACATGAACCACAACTCAATCCTAGCAAGAACATCAATTTCAACTCACAAGAATCATTAAAAATTCATAAACATAAATCTTGAAGATTTAGAAAAAGGTACTTGAGCTTCTTGAATGAAAGGGACCCAAGAATCAACATCTAAATACCTTGGGGAATCTCTTTTATTCAAGGCTCTTGGAAGAATTCTTGATCATTGCTCTTGATTTTCTCTTAATTTTTGGTGGAAGAAGAGAGATTTTTTTATTTTGGAAACCCTAGTTTTGGTTGAAAGAAAAGAAAAGAAAATGAGGCCTTCAACACTTAAGTGGGTATTTATAGAGGTTGGGGAAAGAGTGGAAAATACCAAAATGCCCTTTAAAGGAAAAGGGTTGAAAACTGCTGTTCGGGATCTGTGACGGTCGATCTGATGGTCTGTCAGAGGGACTGACGGTCCACCAGGTCGTCCATCACTCGAGTGCCCAATCTGGGTTGTTCTACCTCGTCGTGACGATCAAAGTGACGGTCCATCAGGAATCTAACAGTCCACCAAATCGTCTGTCACTCAGGGGTCAGAAATTGGCCATTCTATTTCGACCTGACGGACCTCTTGACGGTTCATCAACTTATTGACAGTCCACCACTTTGGCCATCACATGATGAACAAAAAGAGGGGTCACTGCCTTGGATTGATGGGACACTTGATGTCCCACCAAGGACCTGACGGTCCACTAGGTCGACCGTCAAACCTGGGCGATTTCGATACCATTTAGTAAAATGGCCATAACTCCCTCGTCCGATGTCAGATTGTGATAAAATTGGTATCAATGGAAATCTTATTCAATGCTCTACATGAAAAAATTGAAATTATAGAAATACAACACGATTCAATATGTTTCGTACTTGGGAAGATATTTCTAAAATTTTAAGACTCAGATTTTCGTTTTTCTAAAAATGCTCTAAGGCTCAGAATAGGAGAGAACTTTGCGAGGTATTACACATGTAGGCCATAAGGTTCAACTGAATAAAAATTTGTTAAAACATAATTTCCATATGGGTGAAATATACCCAAAACAACTGAAAACTAAATCAAATCTGAACTAAATCTGAATACTTAATCTAAAAGCCTCTAAGTACTGTCTGATAAGAAGTTGAAGGAATATATCTCCAACTAACTCCATCAAACAAAACTGAACTAAAATAATAAATAAAATAAAATAATATCATCCTCGAATGGATGAAGACTCACTGCAACTCTGCGGCTGGATGTTACTGCTGATCTGTAGCTCGTGTCTCTGAACCTATGGTGTAATATAAAAGAAAGCACCATAACGCAAATGAACTCACTGCAACTCTGTGGCTGGATGTTACTGCTGATCTGAAGCTCGTGTCTCTGAACCTATAGTGTAACATGACAGAAATCACCAAAGCGCATATGCGAAAATACAACTAAAGTACTGAGTATACGAGTGAGGTAGGCTAATACAAAAGGGTTTACATGCATGAACAATGTTAACTGACTGACTGATATGAATGTGAGAGTATAAACATACATACATAGTAACTGAGATAGTGAGTATGTGATTGCTAGATCTGTACGCTAATACATGGTTTACTGATAGCTGACATGGCAGAAACTGTAGTTTTGATAACATGGGCGACTATATCTGACAGTCTTAAATCTAATGGAACTATCTGAGTTCCGTACTATAACTGAATTTGACTGTATTTTGATGAAGAATTTTGTATGACATATATTTCACGAACTACGCACACCTGATTCTCATCTTAATGAGATACGTAAGCAGTCCTTCGAGGATTCGGTGATCTTAAAAAAATAATAAAAATTTTTTTTAGAACTTTGATACATTAGTTTTTACCATAATTAAAATAGTGTTAAGGGGGTTGATTTGTGGCTAAGTTGACTTCTTATCCATACAACTCCAGATCCAAAGAAAAGGCAAGATAACACACAGAAAATGATATATAGTCTGAGATGAGGTGGTGTAGACTATTAGAAATAAGGAATAAGAAGAAATGGCAAGGAAGGTGAAAGTTTGAAGCAAAATATGAGAAACATGGGCGTACTTGTAGAAAAAAAGAGAATTTCTTAACGAGAATTTGTACATGTTTCATGATGTTCACTTGCCGCTAGAGTCCAAAACACCAAAGTTGGACATGCAAGAGGGTCATGGTTACCCTTTGACTTATCTAAAAAAGATTATGAAATCAATTAAGAAGAGTAGGGGAAAAGACAAAATGTTGACGACTTATTTTGAAGAGAGTTTGAAGTGATAAATTCAAAATAATTGAGTTCAAAAAAAGAAAAGAAAAAAAAATGATGTAGCAATGATTGTGGAGATTCCATTAAGGCCGACGTGCAAATAAGTGGCGAAAATTAAGTTCGGTAATTTAGAAGTCAATCTGCTCTCCACAAGAAAGAATTTTTGGTAGTTTGTTTTGTTTCTCTTTCTACTACCCAAATTATTTTAGGGTTGAAATTTGGGATCTATTTTATCTTATTTTATTATCATTTCTATTCAAATCCTTCTATCTTTATGTCAAAAAATGAGTGTCCTTTTTATTTTATTTTATTTTATTTTTTATTGTATATTTTTTTAGTTGTCTTTCCTTTTCTTTAGAGAGCTCTTTCTACGGTGATTCTAGTGATGTGATATGTGTGTTGAATTCACAAACTGATCTTTAAATCTAATCTAATCCTCAAACATTTGACCAAGAAGATAGAGGTGAAGTGACAAAGCCTATAAGAAAATAAGTAAGTGTTCCGGTATTTGGGGACATATTACAGCCTCACTTGAATGTATTGAGGTAATCACTTTGTGAATCAGAAAATAACTTGATCATCGATTAGAAGATTCAATTTGAGAATTTTTAATGGGGTCAATCGGAGAATTTATAATATCCACTATCAGGAAAAGCAAAAGGAGGTTAGTTTCAAAAGGGCATGAGTCATCCATCGAGAGAAAAGTACAATATAAGTGGACATGTATATTTCATAAGCTTAAAAGAAGTGACGTAAGTGCATGAGCTTAGTCACGATCAATGTTGAAAAAGATGCGTATGATCTTCATGTTCTACTCTCAGATTACATGTTATGTACTTGTGTTTTTAAGGATTGATATGACGAAGACATTTCATTCTACTACCCAAATGTTGTGTCATCCTTTGTTATCCCTTTTGAGCTTTAGTGTTATTTTCTTTTGTACCCCTCTTTTGGAATCAGAATAGAATTTGAAAAAGTCAAAAAAAAAGTATCAAGAAAAATGGAGTAAAAAAAAAGAGTTGAAAAAAAAAAGAGAAAAAATCAATCAAAAATCCATATTCAAGCAAAAGAAATGTTCTAAACTACGTTTGACCTGATTCTTGCTATAAAAAGATACGTAGGCAGCCCTACTCTGGGGTTCGGTCTAACCAAAAGAAAATTCAAGTTTTCCAGAATGAAATAAAACTGGGGCAAAAGTTTATTTTCTTAAAAGAGTCGATTCCAAAAGTTGCATATTTTACCCAATGTTGTGTAAATTTTGAGCCGCATGCCGACATTTCTTTCTATCCCATTCCAAAAGCTAAGTTACAACCAAAGAAAGACCTTCAGATCAATCTTCTAGAATGTCAATGCTAAATATGTTATGGGTGCATGATATTTCATATTTTGAGTGTTATTTTCTTAAAAAAAAAAATGAATGACAAAAAAAAAAAAAAATGAGAGTCTTATTGGTGAAAACCCTTTTGGGCATCATAAGGCAACCGTGAGTTGTGAGATCAATAAAAATGAGAGTCTTATTGGTAAAAGTCTTCATGAACACCATAAGATGACAATGAGTTGAAAAAGAAAAGAAAATGGGAGCGGCTTGTTGGCAAAAACCCATCGAGGTGTCACTAACCTAAGGAGGATTATAATCCAAAGGGAACAAGTTCAAGAATGACTCTCTTTTAAATTCAATGAGTGGGCAAAAAGTGACAATGATTAGTTTGAATAGATCAAGTTGTTTAATTCAAAATGCGTGTCATAATCACTAGAATCAGCTGTCACACCCAGATAAAATTTCCATTTTGACATTTTTTTAAAGAAAAGATATCTATTGTCCTTTCTTATTCTTTTTATTATTTTTATTTTAATTTATTTTATTTTTAGTTTTAGTTTTTGATTTTTGATTTTTGTGTCTTTGTGGTCAACAGAAAATCACTATCGTCATCTTTCATGTATTTTTAAGTCAAAATTTTGTCAAGATAAATGAGGAAGGACTTCAAAACTTGCTACCAACTTCTTTAGTTGTGCAAAGGAAGACAAAAGACCAACACACAAAGATGACATGTTTCAAAATAAAGCAAAGTACTAGAGAATACTTGTCATCCGACAGTTTTTGAACTCATAAAAATATAAAAGGTGTATTTGAAGATGAATCCCGAGGCATCATGCAAGAGAAATATGATTTGAGTCAAAATATTTTGGTAGCCAGAATTTGAGGTCAATACTACAACAAGTCAACAATACCGATCAATGATTTGCAATGGAGCTGGGCATGACAAGTGCAAGAGATCGTCTCAATAGCCAAAATGCCACAAATCAACCACCGTATTTTTAAATTAAAAATTTCTCTTTATATGAAACAAAAACATGTGTTATCTTCATATCAAAGGTTTCAAATCTTAACTATTAAAAGCTGCAATTTCTCACTTTTGCAAACGCAAGAGGCAATACTGTTACACAGATTTGATAATCTATTATGATAAAAACTCATCATTTTAACCCCGAGGAGATACACTTCCTAGTCCGGATAATTCAAGATTCATTTGTTTGGTGATGCACTTCCTAACTTGAACATTCACTCCTAAAAGACGTACTTTTTAGTCGAATCATTTTATTTAATCCCTAGGAGACACACTTCCTTTTCAGGGTATGTCAATTTTCATGTGTTAGGTAACACATTTCCTAATTTGAACATTTGCTCCTAGAAGAAGCATTTTATAGTCGAGTCATTTCATTTAACCCCTAGGAGACGCACTTTCGAGTCAGGGTATATCAATTTTCATGTGTTAGGTGACACACTTCCTAACTTGAACTTTCACTCCTAGAAGATGCACTTTCTAGTTGAGTCATTTTATTTAACCCTTAGGAGATGCATTTCCTTGTCTGGGTAATTTAAGTTTCATGTGTTAGGAGATGCATTTCCAAATTTTTTTCATCAATTTTACTCTGAAGAGACACATTTCTTTAGCAGGGCTTTGATTCACACTCTTTACTGTACTTTTCAAAAGTTGTGATCTGATGACACTCTCAAAATTTACTAGTGCAAACTGGGGAAAAATTTTGTTCATGAAGAATAGCAATTTACTTTTTTCTCAAGAACCTCCTCAAGAATGGGATAGGACCCTCCTGAAGAATGGAAATTTATTTTATGATTAGGACCCTCCTGAAGAATTGGAATTTATTTTATGCTCAGGACCCTCCAAAAGAATGGGACAGGACCCTCTTGAAGAATGAAAATTTATTTTATGTTCAGGACCCTCCTGAAGAATGGTACCGGACCCTCCTAAAGAATGAGAATTTATTTTATGCTCAGGACCCTCCTGAAGAATGGTACAGGACCCTCCTGAAGAATAGGAATTTATTTTATACTCAGGACCCTCCTGAAGAATGGGACAGGACCCTCCTAAAGAATAAGAATTTATTTTATGCTTAGGACCCTCTTAAAAAATGGGACAGGACCCTCCTGAAGAATGGGAAAAGACCCTCCTAAAGAATGGAAATTTATTTTATGCTCAGGACCCTCTTGTAGAATGGGACAGGACCCTTCTTAAGAATAGGAATTTATTTTATTCTCAAGACCCTCCTGAAGAATGGGACAGGACCCTCCTGAAAATGGGAATTTATTTTATGCTCAGGACCCTCCTGAAGAATGGTACCGGACCCTCCTGAAGAATGAGACAAGACCCTCCTGAAGAATGGGAATTTATTTTATGCTCAAAACCTTCCTGAAGAATGGGAATTTATTTTATTCTCAGGACTCTCCTAAAGAATGTGACAGGACCCTCCTTAAGAATGGGAATTTAGTTTATGCTCAGGACCCTCCTGAAGAATGAGATAGGACCCTCCTGAAGAATGGAAATTTATTTTGTCCTCAGGACCCTCCTGAAGAATTGAAGAATGAGAATTTATTTTGTGCTCAGGACCCTCCTGAAGAATAGGACAGGACCCTCTTGAAGAATGGGAATCTATTTTATGCTCAGGACCCTCCTGAAGAATGGGACAGGACCCTCCTGAAGAATGGGAATTTATTTTATGCTCAGGACCCTCCTGAAGAATGAGAATTTATTCTATGCTCAGGACCCTCCTGAAGAATGGGATAGGACCCTCCTGAATAATGGGAATTTACTTATTGCTCAGGACCCTCCTGAAGAATGAAAATTTATTTTTTGCTCAGGACCTTCTTGAAGAATGGAACAGGACTCTCCTGAAGAATGGGATGTTAGTTTTCTGTTTCACCTTTTATTTTGAGTTCAGGAACATATTTGAAAAATTAGAATAGAAGAGAACTTTGCGAGGTATTACACATGTAGGCCATAAGGTTCAACTGAATAAAAATTTGTCAAAATATAATTTCCATATGGGTGAAAGATACCCAAAACAACTGAAAACAATATCAAATCTGAACTAAATCTGAATGCTTAATCTAAAAGCCTCTAAGTATTGTCTGATAAGGAATTGAAGGAATATATCTCCAACTAACTGCGTCTAACAAATTTGAGCTAAAATAATAAATAAAATAAAATAATATCATCCTCGAATGGATGAGGACTCACTGAAACTCTGCGGCTGGATTTTACTACTAATCTGAAGTTCGTGTTTCTGAACCTATAGTGTAACATAAAAGAAAGCACCATAGCGCAAATGCACTCACTGCAACTCTGCGGCTGGATGTTACTGCTGATCTGAAGCTCGTGTCTCTGAACCTATGGTGTAACATGAAAGAAAGCACCACAGTGCAAATGCGTCAATACAACTGAAGTACTGACTATACGAGTGAGGTAGGCTAATGCAAAAGGGTTTACATGCATGAACAATGCTAACAGACTGGCTGATATGAATGTGAAAGTGTAAACATACATACATAGTAACTGAGATCGTGAATATGTGATAGCTAGATCTGTACGCTAATACATGGTTTACTGATAGCTGACATAGCAGAAACTGTAGTTCTGATAACATTGCCGACTATATCTGACAATCTTAAATATGATGGAACTATCTGAGTTCCGCACTATAACTGAATTTGACTGTATTTGATAGTCCTGGTATACTGATATCTGAAGAACTATCTGAGTTCTTTTACTGAGACTGAGTCTGAAACTGTGGGAGGTATTTGTTTAATCGACATGCCCCATATAGATAGGTTTGTAGACACATGATTTTGATCGTCCCAGAGTTTAATATATATATATATATATATATATATATATATGTATGTATGTATGTATGTATGTATATATTTTGATCGTCCCAGAGTTTAATATATATATATATATATATATATATGTATGTATGTATGTATACATGTTTTCTCTTTTTTTCGATATTAAATTTTTACATTTGGTGTAACATTATTTAAATTCTTATTTTATTTTAATAAATTTTTAGTTAAGAAATAAATTTAATTTTGAGTTGTTTTATTTTATTTTATTCTAATTTTTTAAAATAATACAAAAAATTTAAAAAAAATATTTTTATTTTTTTTTAAATTTAAAAAAAAAATAAGTTACTAGTTTTAGTACTATCTTAATTATATTTATTTTTAACAATTTTTAAACTTTTATTGTATTTTCTTAAATATAAAAATTAATTAATTATTATTATATTATTACTATTATTTTATTTATTTATTATTTTTATTTGTCATTATTATCTTCTTTTGTTTAAAAAAAAAAGAATAAATTTTAAAATTTTAAAATCTAATCCTATCCTAAACTACCCCAACCACCCCAACTTTCCCTCCAACTCCCTCAATTTCCCCCCTCCTACATATCTATATAACACAACACACATAGCATATGACAAAATAGAAAAAAAAGCACGAAAAAAAAAAACTTGAGATAAACCAAAACCAAAACCAAAACCAAGACTCACAGACAAAAAAAATGGAAAAGAAAAATACTTAGAAAAAAGAAAGGACTGGAAACAAGAAACAATGAGTGAAAACAAGAAATAGTGAGAAAAACAAAAAAGGAAAAAGAAATGGGAAGTTCTTTGAGTTTGGGTCCCCGTTCAAGTTTTTCGGTGACGACATTTTCATTTCCATCTTAGGTTAACTTATCTCACAGGTTCTACTTGAGATTCTTTCTATTTATTTTGTAAGTTTTATTATGAATCAAATAATGATTAAAGTTATTTTAATAATTCCTTAATTTAAGATGTAAAGTTTAATATTCATGTAAAGTTCTTTTTTTTATTGTTTTATGTTTTTATTTGTAATTTATTTATTATATTGAATCAAAGATAAATGTAATCTTAGTTGGTTTGTAAGTGATTGTCAATTGTTATGTTGTGACTTGTTTTCTTACTATTCTTCGTGATTTATTTTGTTAATTATGAATATTAAAGTACTTGGACGATAAAAAATATAATTTTTTTTAAATGCCAATATATTATTTTTTTCATTGTTTATTTTTTATTTTTTAATGAATTATGAAAATTTTATAATATAATTAAAAAGGAATTAAAATAGATAGGTGCATGCACACTAAAAGTTTTCATGCACATACAAAGTTAGAAACAACTTAGAGAAAAACGTGAAAAAAAAAAAACATATAAAGAAATTTTTTTTAAAAAAAAAAAAGTGGATAACAGTTTTACATTTGCTAAGTAATTATTGTTATTATTATTATTATTATTATTATTATTATTATCATTATTATTATTATTATTATTATTATTAT
>NW_025855126.1:2686259-2739164 GCF_002878395.1 Capsicum annuum
TTGTTATTATTATTATTATTATTATTATTATTATTATTATTATTATTATTATTTTCTTTCTTTTCTTTTCTTGTCAACTTCATTGTGATAATTTTGTTAAAAGTGGTTTTATTAATTAAATTTGTCACGTGATTATGTTAATTTGAATTTTAAATAGTTTTGTTAAGTTTATATATTAATAATTTGTTCGCAAGAGTAAGATTAAATCCTTTAGCTTAAAAAGATTTAAAAATATGTAAATATAAATCATAATTGATAAACTGAAAAGAGAGGAAAATTTCATTTATAAGGGAGTGAGACGAGTTGCGGAATAATTCAAAATTTGTTGCAAAATAAAGAGAGAAAAAGAATAAAAATAGATAATATAAAATTATTTCGAGTTTACGAAAGATGAAGCAAATGCCTTTAACGCTAGGCGAATTTTTGACACATTTAAAATTTTCGTCTCAACTAAGAATGCGGCGCACGCATCTTTCTGAGATATTTTTAAGTAATTCAATGATGCAATAATGCACTTTGATAAATATTTTTAAAATTAATTTTTCACCGATTTAATATACGAGATATAGAGATATTATTGGTATATTAAAAATGAGCAAATTTAAGCCTTAACACGATTTTTCTAAATAGTTTAAGTTAGGTATAAGCCAATAAAGCGACTGTGCTAGAACCAGGGGACTCGAGGGGTACCTCACACCTTTCCCTCGGTTAACAGAATTCCTTACCCGATCTTCTATTTTCGTAGACCAAAATAAAAGAGTCATTTCCTTTTGACTAGGGATTCAAATAGGTGACTTGGAACATCATAACTCGATTCTAAGTGGCGACTCTAAAAATAATAAAAATACTTCCTATTCAATACCGTCACTTTAATTGGAAAAACCCTTTAACCTCTACCTGAGAGCGAAAAAGGGGTGTGAGATCTTTGGCGACTCTGCTGGGGATTAATAAGAATTCGAGCTTTTTATACATTGACTTATAGTTGCGTTAATTATTGTTGATATTATGTTTGTTGGCCATATATGTTACTTGTCGCTTATTTACCGCTTTAATATTGATTGAACTGTATTATATATTGTCTTCTCTCGCGTACCCCCTCTGAGTCTCTGAAATAGGATAGAGGGAATGCAGCATATGCATCCCATTTTCTTTTTGAGATAACCGGAGTGTCAAGGCACCTGGTGAAGGCTATAGTCACATATGTTAGGCGGGGCTTCGGATCGACAACGAAGGCGATGTTGCCCTGCTACCGACTAAGTTGTTCCTCCCCGGGTCAAGTTTCTGCTCGGGTAAGCCAGTCTAGACACCTATCCCTATTAGGTTTGAACTTAGAAAAACTGAAAACTCAGAATCAGGTTATCCCTATTAGGTACCACTTTATTTGCATTATATCCATTTGACTTAGCGGGACTCGGCACAGAGGTCGGGTCTGTCTAGAACAGGTGACCTACTTTATAAAGACCAACATGTGCATCCTACGTGCTCTTTGACATTTATTTAGATGACGTATCTTATTGTTGAGCGACTTTTAGGCAACTTTAAGACGCAAAAGATTATATTATCCTCAAAATTATTGAATTATTTTTCAAAGGAAAATTTTAAATATAGAATAATATACTTTTAAGGTTTTTATAAACTACGAGGGTCTAATTCTCACATCTTAGTGAGATACGTAGGAAGACCTTCCCAGAATACGATCCTATCTTTTAAAAAAATTATTCATAGATTTATTGGAAAATATTTTGAAAATATGATTATTTTCATAATTATTTTTCTAATTTTCAAGTCCAATTTTTATATATATCTTAATAGCCCTGAATCTTTAGGGATCATGAGGCTAAGGTTTTACACAAAAAAAGAAAAATAAAAAATAATAATAATAATAAAATAAAAATATATTTCAATATCCCGGAATCTTTAGGGATCATGAGGCTAAGTTTTTACAAAATAAATAAAAATATATAAATCTTAATAGCCCTAAACATTTAGGGGTTTTGAGGCTGAATTTTGTATGACATATATTTCACGAACTACGTACACCTGATTCTCATCTTAATGAGATACGTAGGTAGTCCTTCATGGATTCGGTGATCTTAAAAAAAAATAATAATAAAAATTTTTTGAACTTTGATACATTAGTTTTTACCATAATTAAAATAGTGTTAAGAAGGTTGATTTGTGGCTAAGTTGGTTTCTTATCCATACAACTCAAGGTCTAAAGAAAAGGCAAGATAACCCAGAAAATGATATATAGTCTAAAATGAGGTGGTGTAGACTGTTAGAAATGAGGAATAAGAAGAAATGGCAGGAAAGGTGAAAGTTTGAAGCAAAATGTGAGAAACATGTAAGTACTTAGAGAGAAAAAGAGAATTTTTTAATGAGAATTTGTCCATGTTTCATGATGTTCACTTGCCTCTAGAGTCCAAAACACCAAAGTTGTACATGTAAGAGGGTCATGGTGATCCTTTGACTTACCTAAAGAAGATTATGAAATCAATTAAGAGGAGTAGGGGAAAAGAGAAAATGCTGACGACTTATTTTGGAGAGAGTTTGAAGTGATAAATTCAAAATAATTGAGTTCAAAAAAAAAAAGAAAAGAAAAAAAAGAAAGATAATGTAGCAATGATTGTGGAGACTCCATTAAGGCCGACGTGCAAATAAGTGGCGAAAATTAAGTTCGGTAATTTAGAAGTCAATCTGCTCTCCACAAGAAAGAATTTTTGGTAGTTTGTTTTGTTTCTCTATCTACTACCCGAATTATTTTAGGGTTGAAATTTGGGATCTATTTTATCTTATTTTATTATCATTTCTATTCAAATCCTTCTATCTTTACGTCAACAAATGAGTGTCCTTTTTATTTTATTTTATTTTACTTTTTATAGTATATTTTTTTAGTTGTCTTTCCTTTTCTTTAGAGAGCTCTTTCTACGGTGATTCTAGTGATGTGATATGCGTGTTGAATTCACAAACTGATCTTTAAATCTAATCTAATCCTGAAATATTTGACCAACAAGAAAGAGTTAAAGGGACAAAGCATATAAGAAAATAAGTAAGTGTTCTGGTATTTGAAGACATAGTTACAGCCTCACTTGAATGTATTGAGGCAATCACTTTGTGAATCAGAAAATAACTTGATCATCGATTAGAAGATTCAATCTGAGAATTTTTAATGGGGTTGATCAGTGAATTTATAATATCCACTATCAGGAAAAGCAAAAAGAGGTTAGTTTCAAAAGGGCATGAGTCATCCATCGAGAGAAAAGCACAATATAAGTGGACATGTATATTTCACAAGCTTAAAAGAAGTAACGCAAATGCATGAGCTTAGTCACGATCAATGTTGAAAAAGATGCGTATGATCTTCATGTTCTACTCTCAGATTACATGTTATGTACTTGTGTTTTTAAGATTTGATATGACGAAGGCATTTCATTCTACTACACAAATGTTGTGTCATCCTTTGTTACCCCTTTTGAGCTTTAGTGTTATTTTCTTTCGTACTCCTCTTTTGGAATCAGAATAGAATTTGAAAAAGTCAAAAAAAAAGTATCAAGAAAAATGGAGTAAAAAAAAAGAGTTGAAAAAAAAAAAGAGGAAAAATCAATCAAAAATCCATATTCAAGCAAAAGAAATGTTCTAAACTACGTTTGACCTGATTCTTGCTATGAAAAGATACGTAGGCAACCCTACTCTGGGGTTCGGTCTAACCAAAAGAAAATTCAAGTTTTCTAGAATGAAATAAAACTGGGGCAAAAGTTTATTTTCTTAAAAGAGTCGATTCCAAAAGTTGTATATTTTACCCAATGTTGTGTAAATTTTGAGCCCCATGCCGACCTTTCTTTCTATCCCATTCCAAAAGCTAAGTTACAACCAAAGAAAAACCTTCATATCAATCTTCGAGAATATCAATGCTAAACATGTTATGGGTGCATGATATTTCATATTTTGAGTGTTATTTTCTTAAAAAAAATGAATGACAAAAAAAAATGAAAATGAGAGAGTCTTATTGGTGAAAACCCTTTTGGGCATCATAAGGCAATCGTGAGTTGTGAGATCAATAAAAATGAGAGTCTTATTGGTAAAAGTCTTCATGAACACCATAAGATGACAATGAGTTGAAAAAGAAAAGAAAATGGGAGCGGCTTGTTGGCAAAAACCCATCGAGGTGTCACTAGCCTAAGGAGGATTATAATCCAGAGGGAACAAGTTCAAGAATGACTCTCTTTCAAATTCAATGAGTGGACAAAAAGTGACAGTGATTAGTTTGAATAGATCAAGTTGTTTAATTCAAAATGCATGTCATAATCACTAGAATCAGCTGTCACACCCAGATAAAATTTCCATTTTGGCATTTTTTTTTAAAGAAAAGATGTCTATTGTCCTTTCTTATTCTTTTTATTATTTTTATTTTAATTTATTTTATTTTTATTTTTAGTTTTTGATTTTTGATTTTTGTGTCTTTGTGGTCAACGGAAAATCACTATCGTCATCTTTCATGTATTTTTGAGTCAAAATTTTGTCAAGATAAATGAGGAAGGACTTCAAAACTTGCTACCAACTTCTTTAGTTGTGCAAAGGAAGACAAAAGACCAACACACAAAGATGACATGTTTCAAAATAAAGCAAAGTACTAGAGAATACTTGTCATCTGATAGTTTTTGGACTCATAAAAATATAAAAGGTTTATTTGAAGATGAATCCCGAGGCATCATGCAAGATAAATATGATTTGTGTCAAAATATTTTGGTAGCTAGAATTTGAGGTCAATACTACAACAAGTCAACAATACCGATCAATGATTTGCAATGGAGCTGGGCATGACAAGTGCAAGAGATCGTCTCAATAGCCAAAATGCCACAAATCAACCACCATATTTTTAAATTAAAAATTTCTCTTTATATGAAACAAAAACATGTGTTACCTTCATATCAAAGTTTTCAAATCTTAACTATTAAAAGCTGCAATTTCTCACTTTTGCAAACGCAAGAGGCAGTACTGTTACACAGATTTGATAATCTATTATGATAAAAACTCATCATTTTAACCCCGAGGAGATGCACTTCCTAGTCCAGATAATTCAAGATTCATTTGTTTGGTGATGCACTTCCCAACTTGAACATTCACTCCTAAAAGACGCACTTTTTAGTCGAATCATTTTATTTAATCCCTAGGAGACACACTTCCTTGTCAGGGTATGTCAATTTTCATGTGTTAGGTAACACGTTTCCTAATTTGAACATTTGCTCCTAGAAGAAGCATTTTCTAGTCGAGTCATTTCATTTAACCCCTAGGAGAGACGTACTTTCTAGTCAGGGTATGTCAATTTTCATGTGTTAGGTGACACACTTCCTAACTTGAACTTTCACTCCTAGAAGATGCACTTTCTAGTTGAGTCATTTTATTTAACCCTTAGGAGACGCATTTCCTTGTCTGAATAATTTAAGTTTCATGTGTTAGGAGACGCATTTCCTAACTTTGGTCATCAATTTTACTCTGAAGAGACACATTTCTTTAGCAGGGCGTTGATTCACACTCTTTACTGTACTTTTTAAAAGTTGTGATCTGGTGACACTCGCAAAATTTACTAGTGCAAACTGGGGGAAAATTTTGTTCATGAAGAATGGCAATTTACTTTTTTCTCAGGACCCTCCTAAAGAATGGGACAGGACCCTCCTGAAGAATGGGAATTTATTTTATGCTTAGGACCCTTCTGAAGAATGGGACAGGGCCCTCCTGAAGAATGGGAATTTATTTTATGCTCAGGACCCTCCTGAAGAATGGGAATTTATTTTATGCTCAGAACCCTCCTGAAGAATAGGATAGGACCCTCCTGAAGAATGGGAATTTATTTTATGCTCAGGACCCTCCTCAAGAATGGGACAGGACCCTCCTGAAGAATGAGAATTTATTTTATGCTCAGGACCCTCCTGAAGAATAGGACAGGACCCTCCTGAAGAATAGAAATTTATTTTATGCTCAGGACCCTCCTAAAGAATGAGACAGGACCCTCCTGAAGAATGGGACAAGACCCTCCTGAAGAACGAGAATTTATTTTATGCTCAGGACCCTCCTGAAGAATGGGACAGGACTCTTCTGAAGAATGGGAATTTATTTTATACTCAGGTCCCTCCTGAAGAATGGGACAGGACCCTCCTGAAGAATGAGAATTTATTTTATGCTTAGGACCCTCTTTAAGAATGGGACTTTATTTTATGCTCAGGACCCTCCTGAAGAATGGGACAAGACCCTCCTGAAGAATAGGAATATATTTTATGCTTAGGACCCTCCTGAAGAATAGAAATTTATTTTATTCTCAAGTCCCTCCTGAAGAATGGGAATTTATTTTATACTCAGGACCCTCCTGAAGAATGGGAATTTATTTTATGCTCAGGACCCTCCTGAAGAATGGGACAAGACTCTCCTGAAGAATGAGATAGGACCCTCCTGAAGAATGGGAATTTATTTTATGCTCAGGACCCTCCTGAAGAATGGGACAGGACCATCCTGAAGAATGGAAATTTATTTTATGCTCAGGACCCTCCTGAAGAATGGGACAGGACCCTCCTGAAGAATGGGAATTTACTTATTGCTCAGGACCCTCCTGAAGAATGGAAATTTATTTTTTTGTTAGGACCCTTCTAAAGAATGGGATGTTAGTTTTCTGTTTCACCTTTTATTTTGAGTTTAGGAACATATTTGAAAAATCAGAAATTGTATGTTCAGGAACCCGCCTGAAGAACAGGGTGAAGAAATTAAGTCCAGGAGCCCGCCTGATGAACAGGGTGAAGAAAAAGAAAAGTTCAGGAGCCCGCCTGAAGAATAGGGTGAACATTATCAGTTGTAAGTCAGGAGCCCACCTAAAGAATAGGGTGAGGATTTTCAAGTCCAAGCTTGAAGAAAATCTGAAGAATAAATCAATTGTCAAGTTCCCCTCTAATGTCAAAAGCCAACGTGGAGGAACATCTCGTGTATCATGTTCAACTCAGAATAATGACTATTTCACCATTTGAGAAGTCATGAAGATTCAAGTCAAGAATCCAAAATAGCTGAATAGATAGGATCTTTCACTTGAATCTTTAATTTTATTTTTGTTATTTATGTGAATGTAAAAGGAGAAGTCGTCGACCGGAAACTCGATGAAACCTCACTCGATCTCTAACTCACTGTCTCACCATTTTACCTCATTGAACTACATGTGACCTGATTCCCTTAAAATTCGAGATATGTAGACTGTCCAAAACCAGGACTCGATCACATCTTCTTTTTTTATTTATTTATTTTTTATTTACTTTTAGAATAATCGGAGTCAAAAATCATCTCTTTGTCTACTTCTTTGTATGAAAACTCTTTGAGATTTCAAACAAAGAGGGGCAAAATGTAGACACGTGATTTTGACCCTCCCCGAGTTTAATATATATATGTATGTATATATATTTCTTTTTTTTGATATTAAATATTTATATTTGGTCTAATATTATTTAAATTCTTATTTTATTTTAATAAATTTTTAGTTAAGAAATAAAGTTAATTTTCAGTTGTTTTATTTTATTTTATTCTAATTTTTTAAAATAATACAAAAAATTTTTAAAAAAAAATTATTTTTTTAAAATTTAAAAAAAAATAAGTTAGTAGTTTTAGTACTATCTTAATTATATTTATTTTTAACTATTTTTAAAATTTTATTGTATTTTCTTAAGTATAAAAATTAATTAATTATTATATTATTTTTATTATTATTATTTTATTTATTTATTATTTTTATTTTTCATTATCTTCTTTTGTTTTAAAAAAAAGAAAAAGAAAAAAATTTAAAATTTTAAAATCTAATCCTATCCTAAACTACCCCAACCACCCCAACTTTCCCTCCAACTCCCTCAATTTCCCCCTCCTACATATCTATATAACACAACACACACAACATATGACAAAAAGGAAAAAAAAACTCACGAAAAAACAAAAAAATAAAAAACTTGAGATAAACCAAAACCAAGACTCACGGACAAAAAAATGGAAAAGAAAAACACTTAGAAAAAAAAGGACTGGAAACAAGAAACAATGAGTGAAAACAAGAAATAGTGAGAAAAACAAAAATGGAAAAAGAAATGGGAAGTTCTTTGAGTTCGGGTCCCCGTTCAAGTTTTTCGGTGACGACATTTCATTTCCATCTTAAGTTAACTTATCTCACAGGTTCTACTTGAGATCCTTTCTATTTATTTTGTAAGTTTTATTATGAATCAAATAATGATTAAAGTTATTTTAATAATTTCATAATTTAAGATGTAAAGTTTAATATTCCTGTAAAGTTCTTTTTTTTTTTTTATTGTTTTATTTTTTTATTTGTAATTTATTTATTTTATTGAATGAAAGATAAAATGTAATCTTAGTTGGTTTGTAAGTGATTGTCAATTGTTATGTTGTGACTTGTTTGCTTACTGTTCTTCGTGATTTATTTTGTTAATTACAAGTATTAAAGTTCTTGGATGATAAAAAATATAACGTCTTTTTTTTTAAATGCCAATATATTATTTTTTTCATTGTTTATTTTTTATTTTTTAATGAATTATGAAAATTTTATAATATAATTAAAAAGGGATTAAAATAGATAGGTGCATGCACACTAAAAGTTTCCATGCACATACAAAGTTAGAAACAACTTAGAGAAAAACGTGAAAAAAAAAACATATAAAGAAAATTTTTTTTTAAAAAAAAAGTGGATAACAGTTTTACATTTGTTAAGTAATTATTATTATTATTATTATTATTATTATTATTATTATTATTATTATTATTATTATTATTATTATTATTATTATTATTATTATTATTTTCTTTCTTTTCTTTTCTTGTTAACTTCATTGTGATAATTTTGTTAAAAGTGGTTTTATTAATTAAATTTGTTACGTGATTATGTTAATTTGAATTTTAAATAGTTTTGTTAAGTTTATATATTAATAATTTGTTCGTAAGAGTAAGATTAATCCCTTTAGCTTAAAAAGATTTAAAACTATGTAAATATAAATCATAATTGATAAACTGAAAAGAGAGGGAAAACTCATTTGTAAGGGAGCGAGACGAGTTGCGGAATAATTCAAAATTTGTTGCAAAATAAAGAGAGAAAAAGAATAAAAATGGATAATGTAAAATTATTTCGAGTTTACGAAAGATGAAGCAAATGCCTTTAACGCTAGGCAAATTTTTGACACATTTAAAATTTTCGTCTCAACTAAGAATGCGGCGCACACATCTTTCTGAGATATTTTCAAGTAATTCAAGGATGCAATAATGCACTTTGATAAATATTTTTAAAATTATTTTTCACCGATTTAATAGATGAGATATAGAGATATTATAGGTATATTAAAATGAGCAAATTTAGTCCTTAACACGATTTTTCTAAATTGTTTAAGTTAAGTATAAGTCAATAAAGCGACCGTGCTAGAACCACGTGACTTGAGGGGTGCCTCACACCTTCTCTCGGTTAACAGAATTCCTTACCTGGTCTTCTATTTTCGAAGACCAAAATAAAAGAGTTATTTCCTTTTGACTAGGGATTCAAAAAGATGACTTGGAACACCATAACTTGATTCCAAGTGGCGACTCTGAAAATAATAAAAATAATCCCTATTTAATACCGTCACTTTAATTGGAAAAACCCTTTGACCTCTACCTGAGAGCGAAAAAGGGGTGTGACAAGGTTTACATTTCAAAGTAAGTCCTAGCATCCTTGAGATGATTTCTAGCTAGGAAAAACGCACGGATATTACAATACGTCTGTACATATATGTCGAATTTAGTCTATTCTTTCCTAGCCCAAACTACGAAGTCGTCATCTTTCATTTTAACATTGCCAGTCATTTCATATAAAACCATTGCAGGACCTTTTGTATTTTCCTTTCTTGTGTTGCTTTATATCACTATTGACCTATAATTTATCCTTACTTTTAACAGGGGCGTCAAGATGCAATGTATAAGCTGGTGGACGAAAAGCTGGATCTTATGTTAATGGTTGGTGGTTGGAACTCAAGTAACACTTCATATCTACAGGAGATTGCATAGGAACGTGGAATTCCCTCATACTGGATTGATGGTGAGCAGAGAATAGGTCCTGGAAACAAAATAAGTTACAAGTTAATGGTGAGCTGACTTACCCCATGTTGCTCGGACTCGTCAAAAATGTCAATGGGTGCGTTTCGAATTAGCTAGAAGTAGTGTATTTTTTAAGAATCTGACACAGGTGCCGCATCGAGAATGAAGAGTCCACGCTTACACCCTGTGATTTGCAACTAAATTTGAAAAGAGTATTTTGGTTCTCATACCCTCCTTATTTTGATAGCATGGTGAGTTGGTCGAGAAAGAGAATTTCTTACCAGACGGTCCTATGATAGTTGGGGTGACATCTGGTGCTTACACCCCTGATAAGGTAACTCTACTGAAGCAGCTAATATGGTTGTGCTTCCTGCTTAGATTACTCCCTTATTCAAGCTAATTGGAAGAGTTGATAATGTGTGTTCTGTATTTACTTGAAGTCAACAGACCTTATATTGTTCCATTCCAGTTACCAATAAAGGGCTAGTTCATTAGCTCATAATTAGCAACTTAATAGTTTTATCATTGGAATCAATTTCAGAAAGTATTAAAGAACACATAAAAAGTTGTCACGTGTTTAATAGAATTTCTAATTCTGGTTTAAAAAAATTATGTTTATTGTGAGGGTATAGTTGAGCCACAAAGGTGGTTGGGGCATTTTTGGCCCAATAAGTAAAAGAAGGGTATTCTTGAGTCAATTTCAATAGTTGAAGGGTATTTCTACCCTTTTCCGTTTTTCAAGTCTGTCCACAGAAAGCACAATCTGGTAGTACCTGAATGCGTAATTTCATTAACCCATCCACAGTTTCTAGGCTCTACTGGACAGCTAACCATAACGAGAATTTTAACCTTGGATGGATTCGAGGATGTAGAGTGATGCTCTTCCATTCAACTCTAGTATATTGGGGAAGGAGGAAGGTATACGTCTTCTGAATAGACACCTGATTATCATGCATCACATTAGCAAAAGCAGCTTCTAGAGTATCCTGACCTGATTGCCCTTGCAAGAGTAGATCCCGTTATCCCAATATCTTTCTCACAACCCAAAATGCATTTTAGAGTATCTGAATTGTTGCTACTCCCCTTGTCTTTATATAATAGTGATTGGTCCATTCCATAAGCATTCCTTGTTACTACCCACGTGCCATAATTGCTTCAATATAGCTGGTTTATTCCAGAGGCAGAGATTGATCATATTTGTCCACCTGCAGCCACTGCCCAAATCACTTCTTTCCTTATAAATCAAGGAAATAAGAGCAGAAATGTAGGGATAGCAATGCATGTATTAGTGTCGAAATCACTCCTTTCTTAGATACTTTCTCCATTTAATTTTGCTTATCACATTTGGATCTGACACGCCCATTAAAAAAATAATAATTGACATGATTATGTTACTACACTACTCCTATTAATTTCTTGAAAAATAATTTGGAGTAAGTAATTAATGTTAAAGAGTAAAAAATGAAAAAAATATATTGTTGATACGTTAGAAATGACCATCAGTGACGGATCCAGGATTTAAGAATTGTGAGTGCTTACAAAATTAAAAAGCTGGAAAAAGGTAAAAGATTGTCTCAATGAGGTTCGAACTCGGGATGTTCCTTTCAGTGAAGAACGTTAAGATCAATCTTAATGTCAGTGCACCCAGCCAACTTTTTGTGTTAGTGGGTGCTTTTATATCTTCTTTACCTATTTTTGTATATTTTCTATGTAATTATACCTATTTCGTATTGAGTTTACTGGATGTCGGAGTACCAAAAAATAATGTAGGTCCGGCCCTGATGACAACTGACGTGAAAACTAACATTTGGAATAATTGACAAGTACAAGTTATGCATGGATTAGCGTATAAATATGATGAGATTAGGTTGTGGTGGGATTATAAATGTAGAAATTATTGTGCAAAAGTTTTTAGACATTACAAATTAGTAATACGGTTTCTAATTTAAAATATTTGTTTATTGTTTAGTAAAGAAACTTTGGTCACTATTTCAAGGGCTAGTTTCTTCATTTAACGTTTTAATCCATGTATTATTTTATATTCTTATTCCACATTCTGTTTCGCACTAACTTACGTAGGTATTATGTGCGAACAAGGAAAAAGCTAACCAAATATTGTAATTGCTATGCTGGATTTTTGTACTATTTATATGTTTAACCCTCCTTGAGTGCCAGCCTAACACTGTATTATATTATGCTGATTCTACTACATAAATAAATTAACTACTCTTGCCGGATACCAGCAGTTGCAAAGAGTACATCTATATTTGTTACTCGGTGGGGGATTCTCTTAAGAATAATCTAATTCGTGTTCATGTCAACAGAAGAACGGATTCAATACCAAGATGACTGGGAGAAAAGACTAATTTGGAATATACGCTATTTTTGTTTATATCAAAGGTAAACTAATACCCGAGGGCACAGCCCATGCGTGAAGCTTGGCTTAGCGAGTTTTATAAGGCCGGACATTACATAAGCCGCTGGCGGAGAAAACTCGAAGATCATTACTAAGACAAGGTCCCAAGTCTCCGAATCAGCCCGCGCTTCTTCGATCACCTAAAAGGAGCTGCACCGTGTCAGAGATCCTTCAAAAATGAACTACTTTTGAAGGATACAATCTGCGCCTGTTGACATTTTTAAAGAGTCCAAGCAGAGGCGTATCTAGGATTTCGAGGTTGCGGGTGCCATGTCACTTTTAATGTTAAAGCTACTACTCAAAAAGGATAATTTTTATGGGCGTCCCACTGGAATTTGGCTTGTTAGTAAGAGATTTTTGAAGGAAAATTTCATTGAAACATTACCGAAGAACCTAATTTTTACGAATTCAATTGGAAATCAGTTAATTTTTTGCTTTACTTTATTCTATTTACAATGCCCCAAATAAGACAAATATTTTGTCGATTTTATAGACTTTGGATTTTGATTTGATTATTTGTATTTTCAATTTGTATAGACAAATAGATAAATAATAAAAATGTGATTATTATAATAAATACTATCGAAAACAACCTTTCTACTTCTCTGGAGGTAGTGTATGGACTGCATATATTTTACCCTCCCCAGACCCCACTATGTGGGAATACACTGGGTTTGTTTTCGTTGTTGTTGTTATTACTATAAATTGTGTAAACAAGAGTTAAATTCAACTTATCAGTCAGCGTGAAAGTACAAAATAGTTGCCAACATTCAATCTATATTCCCAATTCTATTGTTAAGAAATTATAACATCAAGCCAAGCATCAATATTATGATTTACGAGAAGAGGTAAACTATAAATTTGAAGGAAGAAGGAATCTTCAATTATGTTCTGCACTTAAGTTAAAAATTCTTAAACAAAGATTATCCAAAAAAAGAGTCAAACAAAGATTAAGTCAAGAGGAAAAAAACTTATAGAAAATAGAATAACGAACAAAAAGTAACAGAATACTGCTGGCGTCTAGACTTGAACTCTGGTATACTACGTGAAATTTCAGCGCGTTTGCCACTGACACTACTTCCTCAACTGCTGCACCGGGTGGCACTTAAATAATATACCGGTTTTATTCAATATATATATATATACACACAAAATTTTTCGATCGAAGTTTGCGGGTGTCATGCCACCAGTGAACCCCTGTAGATCCGCCCCTGAGTTCGAGCATCATTGGTACATCTCGACTAAAATTCTATATATATGGCAAATAAATATAGCTGATTCATGAAACGAAGGAAGCAATAATGTAATTAAAAAAGTAACTATGTAAGGAAAAGGTTCCAGATTTGATATATTGAGTCTTTAAGACCACAAAACAAAAGTTTAGACCTATTACCGTTGCCATACTTGGAGAATATGACTAGCTATATAGTTTTGAACTACCAACCCTATAAAAAGATACAGGGTCAAATGTTTCTGTAACAACATTGTTTGGTCCCATATTTTTTGGTTGCTATAGTAAACATATAATGTAACATAACATAACATAAAAGATCAGTTCCACGAAAAACATGATTGTTAGAGAGGATGACTGATGTGGAGAGGTCTAACTATAGAATAATTTTAGAATCTGCAACAGAGTATGCCCTGCTTCCAACTCCTGTGCTTCCGAAAATGCCCACTTCCTACCTCTCCCATTCTTATTGGACTGCTGTTCCATTCTGATTCCAAGCTGTAACAGAACAAAATAATGAAAATGTCAATCACAATGATCCGCTGGTAACCTGAAAAATAAAAGAAACTAGCACAAGATGATGTTGCAGAACAGAACATTGGGAATGTAAAGGAACCGCTACTAGTTGTGCTGCTATCAGAAATGCTCCCAAAACTTGATATACGCCGCGAGTTAATGATCCGACCTGATTGACGTCCTAATGCAGAAAAACTTGCCTCCCCATCAGCTAAATAACCTTGGGTGTCAAGTAGAAGATCACGAAATGATCTATTTCTTGGTTCAGGAATGTTTTCGACACCTTGGTACATTTTGCTAGTTGATGTTGGCTTAGTTGAGTTGAAGTCGACAACAATAGCTTCAAATCCCAGCTGACTATCGTAGAATACGTTGGTATCTGGCCTATTGTTGCTTGCTTCATTGACTGCTGAGACTGCATTTTGGCTTTCTAGAGCGACTTCCTCAAAAGGAATCTGGAGTTCAAGCAAAAAATCAATTATGACAACATAAAGGTGCCTAATATACACATATCAGGTGAAAATCCAAAAATATGAGAGAAATAAACCTGATCAGGGTGCTTAGATTGTTGAGACTTCTCAATGCTAGGCCCTTCAGTGCGAAGCATAGAATTAGTGTGTTTCCACTTTGCAGTACCACTTGATCCAAAAATCATTATCAAATCCTCCAGATAAGTAGCTGTGTCAGAATCGCCGTTTACCTCATCTTGTGAGGTGGTCTTCAAATATTTTGGAACAGGCGACTCAGTATCCTTTTCTTCGTTGTTTTCATATTCTACAGATGATTTAGATCCACCTGCAGAGGTCAATTCAGTATCAGCACTTTCCGATGTGGTGCTGTTCTGGTCATCATCAGCAGCTGGTACAGAAACAGTATCAGCACTTTCCGATGTGTTGCTGTGCTGGTCTTGATCATCAGCTGGTACAGAAACATATGTGCCTGGTTGAGCATTATTCCAACTATCCTCCATGTATATGTTTTTAATACTGTTATAGTTACTTTCTTTGTAGCAAACCATCAATTCAGGCAAGTCATATTCCTTAAGACGTTTCTCGGTGTATGACTTTTTGTCTGCCTCAAATAACTTGCAGCCTGAGGTATGTGGTGCACCAGTGATAGTGGATAATTTATTTTCTTCCTCATCAATCAAATCGGGAATCATTGAGCGCTCCAATTCTGGAGTATTCCAATATTGTTGATCTATATCTTTCTTATCACATGCAAACGGATTTCCATACCTCCTAGAAGTGATTCTGTTAGCCAAGGTTTCATTCTGATCATCCTCTACGGTTGGAACACTAATTTCATCATCCTTGGTTTTGGAAATATTATCGAGTACAGACTCATAAAGTTCCGAAACCTCCCATGATTTATCCATATCATTTGTGTCACATGACAACGTTTCCTTAGAACCAACATAGCCATTTGAATCATGGAGATCTTTTGTTGGGACAACTAAAGAATTTGCTTCCTTGTCGTCATTCAAGTGACATAAGATCCTATTTTGATTTACCTTCAGGGTAGCCTTGTCTTCAGGTGTGTCAGAGACGACGCTGTCGTTGCATTCAATGCTTTAGTATTAAGATCAGAGACAAGAGTTGAATTACGAAGATATGTTAGGTATCTGAAGGCAATTTAGCTTCACAATGCATGAGACAGTTTTAAAAGTGAACAAGTGTTATCAAATCATGTTTAGATGCATTCGTCAATAAACTTGAAAACATAAAGAACATAAAAAATAAATGAGTATTAGAGAAGATCGAAGGTTAAACATTTATGCTCACCAGCCTCCATCGTCTGCATCAGTTGGTAGAGTTTCTAGTACTTTCAAAAGCTTTGTAGCAAACATTTACTTGTCAGGTAGATATGATTTGGGAAATCTTTCAACAAAAAGTAGATATTACAGGTAAGTAAAATTGGACGCATATATTTGTTAACGTGTAGAAAATGACAATTGTAGCACAAAAATTCAGATAAACTAGATTGAAGGAAATTCTACAACTCAAAAGGCCAAATCATACTAATCATTAATGAATAGAGTCAAACATTTCTATAACGGCATAGACTGTTACGGATATTTTTCAGCTGCTATAGTGAGATGTTGTTACAGACTTGCATTTCTACTACAGTGCTTAAGTTCCCAACCATACGAAATCTGAACTTGGACCATAGAAGAACAAAATGACAAGAAATGTTTGAAATTTTTTACATAGATTTAATGGCTGAAACAAAGATCTCCTAAGACAGTGACAATTGCCACCATTTTGTTTGACCTTTTAGTTATCTAATGGAGTATTAAGAAAGATTTAACTAAGCAATATCAGACCAAAAAGGAAAAATATCTATGTATAGTAAGTTAGCTAAGTGTAAGAATCACCATAATCATTAGGAGGAATAGCTATAACTTTAAAGGGCAGACCGGAGCCCTGAGCTCTCCGCTACATGCAGGGTTTGAGGGACCACAAAGGTCTATTGTACATAGTCCTACCCTGCATTTCTTCAGGAGGCGGTATCCAAAATCTCAAAAAGGAATAGATATTACTTTAATAGCCCAGAAAGGGAAAAGAGAAACCATAAATAGTACTCCTACTTAAGAGAATGCAATTATAACCATGTAAAGCCTAATTGACTCAGCAAAGCAAATTTAGCAGATTGGACCCAAGATTTCAGCTCCCTCATCACACATAAAGACATGCAGAGGTTCAAATACTAAATGTGTGTAAATAATACATTTCTTTATCAAAAACTGTCCATTTTTGGAATAGTTACGGAATGTTCCAAAAGGGATCAAACATGCAATATACAGGATAGGCTTAAAACCACTTGGAAATAATACGAAGTAAATATCAATTTACAACTAGAAAATAGATACTCCAAATCACCATGAAAAACAGCAACTAGAAAATAGATACTCCAAATCACCATGAAAAACAGACTTAGTAACCAAACTATGACAGAAGAAGTACTGACACTGCTTATGCAAAATCCTGCATATGACACTAAAACTTGAGCACAAAAGTGTATGAGAAAACAGACACACCTTCGCTCCACGCAGTTTAAAGAGAGACACAGAGAGATTATACGAAGTTTAGTTGATAGATTCTTAAGCACTGAATGTGAATTAATTAGACTATCCATGTTGAAGGAGAGTAAGAGGAAAGAAAAGGCAAAGTGGGAAGCCAGCAACATTAGACCAGTCACCCCAAAAACAAGTCAACTGTCTTTCTTATATATAATAAGTTTCGCTTCTATCATTCTATGCACAATGTAATACTACTATACTATATACATGTGTGACATGCAGGTAGAAGTGAATATATATGTACATTATATTCATCAAGTGCAGAGCACGAAGGGAAAAAACTCTGAAAGGTATTCCATATTTGTACTACTAGTTTACCAAGAGAAAACAACATTTTCAAATTGAGTCTATGGTTTATACATTACTGTCAAAAAGAGGAGTGTTATACTAGTAATTACAACTAATTTTTTTATGATAACATCAAATGGTACTCTTATTAGATAAAAATACTATAATATAAAAAAGGTTGATCGGAGCACAAAACATTTCATCATTCACGGATGATACGGAAAGGGCTAGTAGCCTACCCCTAAACCCAAATATGAGCGGTTAATTTCATGACTGGGTCTCGCGAAACTTTATTTACTTGCGTTTAATGAAGATTAATATCAAATCTCAGTCATTAAGTATGTTTGTGTTTAGTTTTGAATCTTTATAATTCAAATTTCAATTGGTAAGTATATTTGTTCTTATTTTACAACCAGTTAATGAGTTTGAATAGATATGAATTGTTAAGATGTATAACAAAGTTATATAATGGAAAAATTAGAGAAACTAACACATCAAGACCTTAATTACAATTAATAACAATACTTTATCAAAATTACAAGATGCAGTTCCCTCCAATATAACGTTTTCTTTAATTTTTTTATTTTTTTGTATTTTTTTCTTCAATTTTCTTTTTCATTTTTTTTTTTTGGTTTTTGGGGTTTTTGTGATTATTTTTGGTGTTTTTCAAGCAAAGAGATGCCGCTTCCGACGATGGGCAGGCTGGTGGTTTTGATTGGACTCTCCTATTCCGGCATTTCTCGGTGGGTTTTCGACGGAGGGAGGGTCTATCCAGCGGATTTCGCCGTGATGGTGACCAGCAGTGATAGTAATGACGTTTTACCGGCAAGTCTTTGCCAGAACAAATCACAAGGGTCGGATTTTAGTCGATGGTTTGCTGGTTTTGCAGATCCGGTGAAGGAGGGACTTGGCCATCATTTTTTATAGGTTTTCCGGTGATGTGGTAGCAGCGGGTTGATATATTCCGACGAGATTTCGCCAAAAAAAAAAAACTGTTTTGCCGCCTGTTTACTCTTCTGAAATGGAAAATATTGAGAAAACTTTCATCTCCAAAACACCAAAAAGTGCCAAAATATGTGAAAAAGAGGAAGTCAAACGAAAAGGAAAAATATTTATTTTCCAGTTGTGCATATGTATTTATGATTAATGCATATGTATTTTTTCAGTTATGCTTATATATTTATGAATAATACATATGTATTACCAGTTTGCATATGTATTTATCACTACTGCATATGTATTTTTCCACATATGCATATATATATTTTTAAATAATGCATATGTATTTTCTAGTTATTCATACATTTTTATGGGGCTGCATACTATCTTTATTGATTTGGAAATATTGTTTTAGTTATGCTTAGGTTTTTATAGATGCATATGTATTTATGAATAATACATATGTACTTTTTCAGTGTGCATATGTATTTATGATTAATGCATATGTATTTTTTCAGTTATACGTATCTATTTATGAATTACACATATGTATTTATGATTAATGCATATGTATTTATGATTAATGCATATATATTTATGGATAATGCATATTTTTCGTCATAAGAATATTATTATAGAGACTTTTGTTTCCTATATGTTTATACATACATATAAATCGGATATGTATTTCTGTAAATACATATGCAGATATATATATATATATGTATGTTTTGCACTGTAAATACATATGCAGATTTTTAAAGAAGAATAAAAATTAAAAATAGAAAAATAGAAAAAAAAAAGAAGAAAACAAAAATAGAAAAAAAATATGAGAAAGAAAAAAAATGGAAAAGAAAAAAATGAAAAAGGATAAAAAAGAAGAGAAATAGAAGAGTCCAAATAAAATGAAATAAAAAAAGAAATCAAAATAAAAAAATAAAAATATAAAAAAAGAAACGAAAATAGGAAAAGAAAAAGAAAAATATGAGAAAGGAAAAAAATAAGAAAACGAAAAATTGGAAAAAAAAAAGAAGAAAAAAAAATGAAAAGGATAAATAAAGAAGATAAATAGAAAAGTTATATTAGGAAAAGGAATTGTTATAATTGAATGTAGCATCAATTAAGGACTGTTACTTCCTTATTTAACTCTAACTGATGGGAGTTAAAATAGGAACTACTAATCAATTTATATATGTATTTATATAGCAATATTTTACTTAAATACAAAATATAATTGATTATTTTTCGTAATTATGAAACTGTTGCTATAAAAATTACAATTAAAACTTCAGAATTGCTATTTCTGAAATTTTCTCTAATATAATTAAGATCTTGTCATCCACTTTTTGTGCTGCCGCCACCGCCTATCATTATAAATTATGACAATCCACCGCCCCCAATCACTATAGTCAATAATTTTTATCACTAGTCAACATTTACAATCAACTACCATTACCACATGCTATCAATTATTAATGAGACGCCACCAGTATACGTTATCAATCATAATTAGCAATTCCTATCAAAATTAGTTGTCACTATCATTCACTTTAGTAGTCAATTGTCGTCACAACTACCATCATTAACCGCCAATGTTAACCACCACCATCACTACTTTCTACTACCCACAACCACCATGATCAACCAACACTGATACCAACACTCAAGGGTGGCTTAAGCACATAAGTAGCCTAAGACTGAAGTTGAACAAGGCTTTAAACCTTCATGAAAATTAACATACTTCTTTTTATAAAGTCTACTTTTTAAAATTTTTGAGATGCAAAGTTGTTAATAAATTTTTTATAATTGTTTTTTTATAGTGATTCTTTTTCAATTGATAATATAATCAATGCATTTAATTTTTCTAGAGGTATAACACTACAAATATATCAAATTTTTTTTTTATATAATTCTTTCTTATATATAAAAATTCATATTTTCTATAAATATTATTCAATATTTTTTTTTAAAAAAAACTATAATTTACTATTGTTTAAAAAAATAATGTCCTTCAAATTTGAGGTCATAAGGCAATTGCCTTTTTTCTTAAATTGTAGAGCCGCCCTTGCCAACACCAATCACCACCCCAATGGACAGCCACAACAAACTATCGTTATCCATCACCATCAACTATCATATTATTTTAAAAATAGAGAAGGGTAACCAAAAAAAACCTCCAATTTATGGGAAATGGTTTATAGCCATCCTTCATCCACTTTGGGTCCCTCCAAACCATTTTATACGATTCTATATATCCATGTGACCTATTATGATCGATCACATATATTAATTAATTTAAAAATTAAACTCACCCCAATATTTAAATTACTTTATAATATTGTAATAAAACACTGAAAGGATTTAACCATGTACTTACTTTATTTCCTGTGTTTGTGATCAGTTGATGCTAGTAGGAGGATGATAATGCATAGAGAGGTAACTTGATGACATTTAAATTGGTTATTATGCAATTTAATCAATGTAAAAATCCATAAAACAGGATTAACTAAATCCATAGAAAGTTTCAGTAAATGAAATTTAATTTGATTGCCCACTTTTGAGTAAAATTCCAAAAAGACAATCTGGCTATAGATTACTAGCAGGATTTTTTATTAATGAAAGTTGACTGTTTACTTTCAAGTAATTAGCTAAACTAATTATATATAATATAACCTATAAAATTTTGAGTTCCACAATCTTGAATCTAAAAGAATTAAGTTTGAGAATGTTGAAGTTGGAGTAGCTTGGATGATATCGAGTGTATGTTTTGGGTTATTTTCGACCCTTTTCTGAATTAAAAAATGTATATTATATTTAATTACTGTTAGGTTAATTAAAAATGTATGTTATATTTAATTACTGTTAAGTTAATTAGTATTTTATTTACTTTTCATATTTATTAGTTTTTAAATAGAATTTATGTTTTATTAAGATGTTGACAAATAAATATTATTTATATTTAAATCTTAATTCGCATCTTAATATTTATATGTATATTGAGATTCAAACATATTAACTAATAAAAATAAATGAGATGCATAAGTAGGGGTGGACGTTAGCTATTCGGTTCGGTATTTCCAAAGTTCGAATTTGGTAATTCGATAATCGGTATTTGAGACTAGATATCACATACAATACTTTTAAACATTGGTTTGAATATTCGGTAATCGGTAATTAAACTTCAAATTCGATATGGTATTTCGTAATACCATATTATAGTTGGAGATGTGCAAACTAATTTAAACATTAAAGAGTATATTTAATTGAACCCTATTTAGTATTTTTTTTTATGCTTTTTACGAATATATTATCAAGGTTCAAGAAATTTTTTTGAATGACTAATACAATTGTCTATTGGGTTAGTTAAACATATCGTACTATATATATATACACACACTCGATAAATACCAAATACCAAACAGTATTTTGGTACTATATCTTGTATTGGATAGGCTTGGTGTTACCATTTTAGAATCAAAATCGATAATTTTTGATAATGGTACCATCGAGTTCGCCAAGAGGTATTGGACTAAGTCCATGCAAGTGGATTTATCTCCCATATCTCTTCGGTCATTACTTTTTTGTAGGACAACTCTTGGTCTTTGCAATCTCGGCTTTCTTCAAAGGGTATATCTACCAGTTCAATATTCAAGTTTATCATCTGACTTGTACATCAATATTTTTCTTTTCGAGCCATAAATCATTCTCTCGAACTTTTCTCTACCCAATACCGAATACAAATAAATTAATATTTTACTCCCAAATACTATACCAAATATTGATTTACCAAATACTAATTATCAAAATTTTTAATTTAATTCGATAATTTAATTTTTGATATTTTATTTCAGCCCTACGCATAAGTCTCACAAAAACAACTTAACCTGTTCCAAGACCCCCCTTTTACCGTGATTAATTAATAAGAACACACTTTAAGCCTACATAACTTGTAGGAGTAAAAAAAAAAAACATTGGGATGTATGTCACTCAAATCCTTTTCATTTTCATGGAGTCTCTTTAATTGGCACAACTAACAAAGAGTACATAAAGTAGTTCGGTAAACAAAAATTTCAAAAGAGGGTCGGACCACACAAAATTATTTTATGTAGTATTACCTTACAATTCTATAAGAGGTTGTTTTCACAGCTTAAACTTTGAGAAAAAAAGCTATTATATCAAGAGTAGAGAAAGGATTATAAGTTGGCAATCAGTTCTCACCAACAAAAATTCCGATAGTCAATCAACTTGACTATTAAAATACCTTTAAGTAAAGTGGTTAAGAATGAATATAAAATACATTGAGAAATAGAGATTGGCATTCACAATGGATAAAAGGGCTGACCTTTCCATTATGTATATCAAAGGGGTTGAGAAAAGTTGAAAGCACCTTGTTACGCCTATAGAAGATGAGGACTAGGGAAAACAAGGATTGGGGCTACTAGCTAAACAATATAAAATCTTACCTATTGAGAACAAAACTGTAATATCAAAAAGATGGTAAGTATATGTTTAAATATCTATCCACATTTGTACAGTTTAATACATATTTTTCGGTAACAGCATTTATATATACTCTACACTAAATGAGTAGTGGTCAAATTCTTCCTTATTTGGAAGAGGGTGTATGCCTCGCTACAAAATGATGGATCCATTATTTAGATATGATCTGGATTTGATCTATTAGTTTGATCTTTAAGGATCTATTCAATTGCTTACTTTTGGAATTATTGGAATTTAATATCGATTGGAATTTTAGTGATTTTCCGCACGCACATACATATGTAAATATCGAACGAAAATATTGGTTTAGCTTGTTGGTGATCATAAAATGGTTCACTATTACATTAGATTAGTACTGTTACATTGGTTTCATTTCGCCTTGTAGATTACCGTTAGCTGTAACTTTGATGGTTAGTTAGTTTCTCGTTAGTTGGTTAGTTAGTGAGTGGAGTGAGCTCAATGAGCTGTCAAATAGAATGTTCTAGAAGGAGTTGATTATTAGATATTTTGTATCACTTTCACAGCCTATATAAGGCACCACATCTCACAAATCTCAGATTGTAACAAAAGTTTAAGAAACAGTTATAATTTTTGATTCTTCTTCTCATCATTTTAGCTTCATCAATGGAGTCTTAGCAAGTATTTTTACATGGTATCAGAGAACCGAGACTGGGTGTTTCTTCTTCGTATCTGCAATTGAAATTGAGCACTACTCAGCTGATTGACCATAGGGGAGTTGAGATCTCTTCTGAGTGATCTAATCGCAGAACCTTACATTGAGAAATGGCGCCAAAAATTGATCAAAATGATCCCTTGTTCATTGGCTCTTCAGATGTTACTAGAGCTGTGCTTATTCCAATCAAATTGACTGGACTTAAGAACTATGGCATATGGAGCATGCCGATGAAGATTGCCTTGCTGGGAATACGAAAGTATGAATTCGTTACAGGGTCATGTAAAAAGGAGACATACAGAGAAGAATTGCACGAGCAATGGGAGACGTGCAATGCTATTATGCTGTCATGGCTAATGAATACTATAAGTGAAGATCTTCTTAGTGGAATTATGTATGTAACCAGTGCATATGATGTATGGAATGACCTGCAGGAAATATTGGACAAGGTAAATCGAATGCTAGTATATCAATTATATAGAGAAATCACCACATTATCATAAGGCATTGATTCTATCTCTCAGTATTACACCAAATTAAAAACCTTATGGAATGAGTATGATGCCGTTGTTTCTTTACCTAGATGTAATTATTTGAGATCGAAGGAATATATGGATCATTTATCAGAAATGAGGTTGATCCAGTTCCTCAGTGGCTTGAATGAATCCTATGACCAAACTCGAAGGCAGAATTTGTTAAAAGGGACTACTCCTATCATAAACCAAGCATATTTCATGCTAATAGAAGATGAGATTCAATACTCAGCTTGTATAGCTACTATGGTTGGAAACCAAATCAAATTGCCATGAATGTGAACAGAAACCAAGGAAGAGAATCCTATAGAGGAAGGAAATGTGAATTCTGCAACTCCACTGGTCATGCTAAAGATAATTGCTTTAAACTAATTGGGTATCCAGTAGATTGGAAGCAAAGAAAGAAAACTAATACTTTTAAGAACGTGCATAATCACATCATTTCTTGTAATGGTGCAGGAAATAGATATGGTAATCCTGGAGGAGGTATTGGAGATAACTATGCATCTAATACCATTTCTAGTGATCATACTCATGTAGCGTCAACTAGAAAATCATCCACAAACCATGAAGGCAATGACACCATCTTTGAAAAGGGATAACCCTTTACTGAAGAAGAGTATAAACAGATCCTCACCTTGCTGCACAAGGATGCAACAGAGTCTAAGCCGGTCAACATGACAGGTACCACAATTTTTTTGACGTCCTGTATTGGTTTTGTACCAAACTAGATAGTAGATTCTGGTGTTTCTCACCATACAACCTCTAATAGATGCATGTTAAGAAATGTTCAAAGCCTAATAAAATCACAGCAAGACCAAGTTCACCTACCTATAGGAGATAAGGTGGAAGTAATTCATATTGGTAAAGCAGATGTTTTTGGGAACCAAGCAGTGGAAAATGTTCTGTTAGTGCCAGATTTTAAGTTCAATTTGTTGTATGTGTCCAAACTCACAAAGGAACTAGCCAAATTTCAAGTTTAATTTGTTGTCTGTGTCCAAACTCACAAAGGAGCTATCTTATTTTGTGTCCTTTTACCCTGACTTCTATGTTTTCCGGGATCTCTTGAGTGGTAGGGTGAGGGAGATTGGTAAGGAGAATGGATGTTTATACATATTCAAAAATGCAGCTGGACTTAAGTAATTGTAAAGTTCAAGGCATCATTTAAAAAGGCCAGTAACTACAAATGTAACATAATCTGATGTCAAGCTGTGGCATTCCAGACTTGGACATCCTTCTTCTCAAGCTCTAAATCATCTCAACCTGATAGAATGCACTAATAACAATGAGATTCTTCATGATTGTCATGTTTGTCCATTAGCTAAGCAAGCTAGACTACCATTTTCTATCAGTAATTCTAGAGCATCTACATTGTTTAACATTGTTCACATGGATCTTTGGGGAATATATAAGGTTCCTACTATTGATAAGAAGCACTACTTCCTGACAACTGTGGATGAACACAGTAGATTCATTTGGATTTATCTGTTGCAATTAAAGTCTGAGACCATTATTGATATTAAAAAAATCTTGTTAATGATCAAAACTCAATTTGAATCTCATGTTAAGATTGTGAGATCAGATAATGGTGCTGAATTCTTTAATTCACAATTTACGGAGTTATTTCAACACCTTAGAATATTGCATCAAAGTAGTTATTCATATACTCCACAACAGAATGACATTGTAGAAAGAAAGAATAAACATATTCTTGATATGGCTAAAGCTATCAGATTTCAGTCCAAACTCCCAATAAAATTTTGGGGTTATTGTGTTAAGGCTGCAGTGTATCTAATGAATAGACTACCATCATCTAACTTCTTATGAGTTATTGTATCAGAAAAGACCTATGTTGTCACATCTTAGAGTTATCGATTGTCTTTGTCATGCATCCACCTTACCAAAGGGTGATAAATTCTCAACAATAGCTACTCCTACTATTTTATTGGGATATTCAAAATTTCAAAAGGGATACATATTATGGGATATATATAAGTAGGACCTTTGTGTCCAGGGATGTGTCCTTCAGTGAAAATGTTTTCCCTTTTGTTGATGCTGCACTTGGAGGTTCTTCCTCATTGTCAACCTTGCATGGTTCTCCTTTGGAAATGTTACATAGTTTATGTCCAAATAATGATACAACTAATGCAAATCCTACTGTTGATGCCTCTGAGACTAAAATAATAAAGGGAGGATAGAGTAGCTTGGCTCCTATTGCAAGTGAAACATTACTTGGTGTAGACACACGAGATGAGGTTATTCTTGCTATTCCATCACCTGCTATAGAGTCTTGTCCTCTCTGAAGAACTAGCAAGGTATCTAAACAACCAGCATGGTTGAAAGACTTCACTACTATCAATAAACCTCAGAGTAGTACTAGGTATCCTATGGAAAACTATCTAACATATGAACGTGTGGATCCTCAGTATAAGTGTTATGTGAGCAAGCTTGCCAATACTGTGAAACCTAGGACCTTTAAGAAAGCAGCCAAGGATGAAAGACGGGCAATAGCTATGAAGCAAGAGATCCAGGCTCTTGAAAATAATCATACATAGGAAGTGGTTGATCTACCACCTGGTAAATAAACAGTTAGCTTAAAATGGGTGTATAAAATTAAATACCAAGCAAATGGTGAAGTAGAAGGAAATAAAGCAAGGTTGGTTGCAAAGGGATATAGTCAGGTGGAAGGCTTGGATTATCATGATACTTTCTCTTCGGTTGCAAAAATGGTAACTGTCAGATATGTCATTGTTCTAGCCTTTTATAAAGGGTGGAATATATTCCAAATGTATATTTATAATGCATTTCTCCAAGGAGATCTAAATGAAGAAGTATACATGGCTATGCCTGACGGTTTTAAGCGACCAGGAGAGACAAAGGTTTGCAAGTTACTTAAGTCTCTTTATGGTTTAAAGCAAGCTTCTAGACAATGGAACATTAAGCTGACCTCTACTCTATTAGATATTGGTTTCTGTCAGAGTGCTCATAACTATTCACTATTCACTCTTAAGAAAGATGAATGAATGGTATTTGTACTGGTATATGTGGATGATTTACTAATCACCAGAAGTAATGATTAGTTAATTGACGCAGTTAAATAGACTTTACATTAGAAATTTAAGTTGAAGGATCTAGGTCAACTTAAGTACTTTTTGGGGATTGAAGTATTGAGATCTGGTGCTTGTGTTATCTTGAATTAGAGAAAATACATCCTACGGCTAATAAATGACATAGGTATTAGTGGTGCCAAGACTGCTCCTACTCCCTTGGAGTCCAACCTGAGATTGACTTCAACTGAATATGACAAAATAAATAGTCTTCATCGAGATCCAGTCTTACATGACATCACTAGTTACCAAAAGTTGGTTGGAAAACTATTATATGAAACTATCACTAGACCAAACATTTCTTATGCTGTACAGACTCTCAGCCAGTTTATGCAATCTCCCAAGAAGTCTCATTGGGAAGTAGCTACCAGGGTAGTTAGGTATTTGAAAGGCATTGTGGGTCAAGGTGTTTGGTTACATGCTGCACCTGCATCCACTTTAACTTGTTGGTGTGATTCAGACTGGGCTGCATACCCTAACACCAGGAGGTCTATCATAGGCTATTTGATAAAGTTTGGTGATTCGTTGGTGTCCTGGAAGTCCAACAAACAACAAACAGTTTCTAGAAGTTCAGCTGAGGCTGAGTATAGGAGCCTAGCTTTTACTGCAGCTAAAGTCACATGGTTCCTTGGCTTATTTACTGAATTAGGAGTCTCAATACAACTACCTGTTCCTCTTACGAGTGATAGCAAATCAGCCATTCAATTGGCTGCCAATCCTGTCTTTCTTGAAAGGACCAAACATATAGAGACAGATTGCCATTTCATCAGAGATAAAATTAAAGCAGGCTTACTTGAAACTAAGTATATTCATACAAATCACCAGGTCTCAGATTTTCTCACTAAAGGGCTGAGTCAAGCTCAACACTTCTATCTTCTTAGCAAGCTTGGTGTGCTAAATATCTTGCACCTTGCAGCTTGAGGGGGTGTGTTGGTGATCATAAAATGGTTCACTGTTACATTAGATTAGTACTGTTACATTGGTTTCATTTTTTCTTGTAGATTACAGTTAGCTTTAACTTTGATGGTTAGTTAGTTTCTCGTTAGTTGGTTAGTTAGTGAGTGGAGTAAGCTCAATGAGCTGTCAATTAGTTGGTTAGTTAGTAAGTGGAGTGAGCTCAATGAGCTGTCAAATAGAATGTTCTAGAAGGAGTTCGTTATTAGATATTTTGTATCACTTTCACAACCTATATAAGGCACCACATCTCACAAATCTCAGATTATAACACAAGTTTAAGAAGCAGTTATAATTTTTTATTCTTCTTCCCCTCTTCTTAGCTCCATTAATGGAGTCTTAGTAAGTATTTTCACATAGCTGAGCCGTAAAGCAAATAGAGTGATTTACAAGAATCACCTTCATAAGAGTGATCTTGAAGTTTTGGCCATTTAACATTTTTTTTTAAAATGACATCCGCTTAAAAAATCATCTACTATTATAACGTTAGTTTTTTTTGTTCAAAACTATACACTTAAAAATATAAACACGACACTTTAACTACAAATATTTTTACTGTCATATAAATCCAACAGACATATCAAGACCTTAAATAATCTCACATAAAAGCGTTACAGAAAGCATAACTTACACACTTAGAAAAGCAAAAATGAAAGTTTAAGCACAAATGTTTTTGCTATCACATAAATTCAATAGACATATAAAGATCATAAACATGACAATGTTAATACAAATGTAATAAAACAACATACCTTATTCAAAAAAATTTATTGAAATTAATTTCCACCTAGCTCATTGCCCTAACCTTACATTACCACAGCAGCCAGTGATGGAGTTGTGCAGAGGGCATGTGGTAACCCTAATAGGTAATGGGTGGACCAATTTATAGAAGTTGTGACTTGATCTGGTAAGTTCATCAAGTAATCAACCTAATGGATGCGATTTGTTCTTCATTCAATATCAGTTATGGGTTTTACTACAGTCTAACATTCTCCTAATTGGCCCACTGACCGCATAACACTAATATTTGATGATATATTCATTAGTTATGTATAAAATATTTCTTTTATAATATTCATCATACATACTACAATATGACAAACCACTATACAAAATATATGTATAATCGCCATAATTTACATTATAATGTAAATTATGGAGATTATACATATATTTTGTGCCACATATTTTCATTTGCAACATTAACAACTTGTAATACCAGGTTCATAAGCTATACAACATTTAACCCTATCATCCATAATATTATCTCATTTAGACTTATCCTTATAATATCTCAAATAATAATCTGTACACCCTTATGAGAAATAAAAATTAATTAATACTTATCAAAAACACATAATTGAACTCCTGGTATCAAAACATTATAAACACATCAGTCATAAGTAGAATTAAAACTCTCTACATATATATACTCTTAAATGCCTTTGGTTCGAAGCTTTCATTAATAGATCTACAATCATGAGATTATTTTAGCTAACAGCCTTTATTTTTGAATTTTCTCTATAATGATAATAAAGTACTTTTATTTCGTACATTTGGAACTTTGCAGGATGATCATTCATAGAAAAGAAAATTATCACAAAATATCCCGTTTCACTGACTTGGTAATAGAGTTAACAACCCAAAGTCCTGAGATAAAGTTATGCAGTCATAATGCATCAATAGTGACTAAAAACGTAATGTCATAAATTTTCGCTTTAACAATTAATAAGATGAGAGTTTACTTATTATTATTATTCCATATCACTACTTCTTCACATGTAGTAACAAGTAATTAAGTGTGGATTTTAACTGTCAATTATTTGGCAAGATCTGCATCTACATATCCAATCAAGCTTTCATTGTTTCAGATATCACTTACATAAATATTTATCACTTGTTTCTTTTAGGTATCACAACGTTTTTATATTGTGAATATTTGTGCAATCTCTTTAGAATCTTTAAAAACACAGTTTTGAGACTATCCATCAATTAATATGATTTATTATGAAATATTTTATTCACGTAAATGGATGCAGTGGTGGATCCAAACTTTTCACCAAGTGGGTTCAATATATAAAAAAATAAATACGCAACAAATGAAACAAAATAAAGTTTAATTAACTAAAACATATTATTACAATGTTATTCTACGAGTTTTCATTTCTTGAAATCTATTCATAATACTTTCATCAGAAACAATATTAAATATCTTTTTTTTCTACATAAGGCACCATACAACTGCTCATGAAACCATCATCCATTCGATTTCTCAATTCACTCTTGATCAACTTCATTGCCGAAAAGGCTCTTTCAACTGTAGCAGTGGCAACCGGCAAGAACAATGTAAATTTTACAAGACGAAACACAAGAGGATAATTAAAGTATTTTTTTTTGTCTTAACTAGCTCATCGGAAAGGTCACCAAGTCCTTTTAGATTAGAAAATCTTTCATCAACATCATGAACATCAACAATATAAGTCTCTAGCTGATTCTTGAGAATAACCATTATATTTTCACCAAAACCATTAGGATATAATTCAGCCATTCTCAATATTTTGTTTATGTCAAAAATTAGAAAATGAGTCAATAGGATTCAAGCAAGCAACTCCAATAAGCAAATCTGTTCTCACTTTAGATCTTCACACCTTTTCTTTGCCTGAATGTGATCTCTGTTCGGCCTTCCAACATGCATATCTAATCTTTTCTTTTTGTGCCAACTTCTGAATCCTATACTTGAAAATGCTTCACCTCCACCTTGATGAATACTTTTATCTTGAAATAAATAACAACATAAACAATAAGCGGCATCTTCAATTTCACTATACTCCAACCAATCATGATATATTTTATACTATTTACGATTTAAACGACGTTTTAATCCAAAAATATCTCTTTGAGGAAATTCGCGGACTCGAGGTTGATGAGGACCTCTTTGAATCTATGCTCGCCTAATTTCATCATGATCATTCGGATGATATTCACAAATAGATTTTCTTTCTTTTGGATCTGCCGGTAAAGAATGCAAGTTTACTCCTTACTTTTGTTTTTTAGTAGAATGATGATTTTCTTCTAATTGATTCAAGTTCTCTTCCACGCGAGGAGTATTTTGAGTGGATGAACTTGATTGTGCCATCTTTGACGATCCCGGAGCGAAATATATCGTCATTGAATTTAGAACCTGTATTGCCGAATTAAACGTCTCATTAGAAAAGTAAGAGTTATTGTACGTATTTGAATTTTGAAATTTTGTAAAAAAGTAACTAAAATTGAAGAGAAAATCAATTGTGATTTTCTTCAATTTTAAGTAGAAAGAATTTTTTTAAGTTGAGGAAAAAAAATAACCACAATAATTTTATATCTATAAAAGATTAAATTAGAGAATAAAGAGCAAAGAACAAACTTGATAAATTTCTTGATTGATGTGAGATTGATTCTTTTTTTTTTTTTTTCTTGGAGGCTATAGATTTTTTTTATTTTTCTATATGTTGTAGGAAATGAGGAATAAGGTAAATTAAGAATTGGAGAATTAGGATGTTTTTAGAAAAAAGGTTAAAAAGTAATCCTTTTTTGTACCCAAAAAACGTGGCAGCTTAAAAGTTTTGTAAAAAAAGAGTGCTGTAGTTCAGGTTTGAACTTGTGACATGGGCATCCAAAATTAAACCCACTTCCACTAGGCTAGCAGCTTAGCTTGTTTAGAGTGGGTTCAAATTTAAATATATACTATTATACTTATAAGGACTGATTATATATACATATATATAAGATATAATTTTTCGACGAAGTAGGTTCATATGAACCCACTTGAACCATAGTGGGTCCGCCCCTGAATGGATGTCTCACATGTATCTTTCATTGAAAGAACTCATCGAGAGAAAATTTTGATGCAAAATTATTAGATCATTTGGCGCCAAGTAATATAAATGTCTCATTATCGAGTAAGGGTTTTTGATATAATTTTAATTTTAAATTGTTTGATATTTTTATTTGAATGTCATGGCCCCTAGTTTCATGAATTGTGAAGATACCTACCGCATCCAACCATCGTTGATAAGCTTAACTTTAAAACTTAAATAAATAAAAATAAGATAAAGCAAAAGATTTCTATTCAAAAGGAAATATCAACGATAGTAATTCAACATAACACAAAATCTGATAGTAGATTAAAAAAAAAAAGAAACATAGTAGAATCCTAAAATATCTCAAGACAGGACATGAGTGTACAAGAGCGACACTAAATTTGACTGAAATAAATACACAAAACAACACTGTTTCTGAAAGATAAAACAGATAGAGAAAAACAGATATAGATGAAATTGGAGTGATCTCCGAATGTAGAATCTCACCACAACTTCGATACTGCTACCTCGCATGATCTCTAAATACAGGGCTGTCACGATCTAAAAACTGAGGTCATGATGACACTTATTGCTGTCCAATATTGATAAGTAAGTCAAAATTTCAAAATGGAAAAAAATAAAAATTAAGTAAAGATAGATTAAGCGATACTTCAGGACGAAGTTAGGTCAATATAAGTACAATTACAGTGGAAGTCCAAAAGAAATATTATAAATCTCAAAATCTCATAACATAAGTGTAGAGCATTTAAACAATTATCTGAAAACTAAATAATACATAATCTGTCCCTAAGTCATAGGTAAAAAAAAATAAAGATAAATGAGGTGTGAATCAACCGTGAGTTTTGGAGCGCATCAGTAGCTCAAAATCCTAGAATCTCTGCACAAAGTTCAGCCGCCACGTGTCATACTCAAACTAGGATCTACACCGAAAAGGAAAAATAGAAGTAAGTACGGCCTATTTGTATACAGTAGGTATATAGGCTGATTGAGCAAAGTAGAAAAACAAAATTAAAGGATACACTACTTAAAAAACTGAAAAAATGACCACAAAAAATCGATCACACATTGTGGTCAGAAAAAACCGACCATAAGTGGTCGCTTTGTTGATTCTTTTTTTAAAAGTGACCACCTGTGGTCACTTTTATATTTTAAAAAATCAAAATAATTATTTCAATAATTTTTATATTAATTATTATTCATTTTATAAATAAAAATTAAAAAAAAAATCGACCACTAGTGGTCGTTCTTTTTTAAAAGATAATTGAAAAATATTTTTAAAAGTCAACCACTTGGGGTCGGTTTTTATTTTTTTTAATTTATTTTTAAAAAACCAACCACTAGTGGTCGGTTTTTAATTAAAAAAAAAGAAAATATTTTAATTTAAAAAAATAATTTAAAAAACCTGCCACTAGTGATCGGTTTTTGAAGTAAGAAAATTTAAAAATAAATAATTTTTAGTAACCAATAATTATATATATGTAATCAAATATATATATTATTTTTATTAAAAATAATTATATATATAATTTTTTAAAATTACACTGATCACACATAGTCGATAACCAGTATAATAAAAATAATAAAAATTAATCATTCTTAAATTTTATAAAAAAATTACATTAAAAAATATATCAAATAAAATAAACAAATTACATTAAACATAATCTTTATCTTTTACTTATGTTTCAATATATAAAATAAATATTTTCCTTCGTATATACGTTAAATGACGTTAAATATGCATAATCATTGTATGATGAATATGTGTATATATATACCGTTGAGATAATGATATTATGTTACTATTTCAGATATATTAATGAAATATATAACCGATAATTGATCAGAATATAATGAACGTGTTCTATTATAAGGTAATATACTTGTAGATGTAATATATATAGTACGCGTTCAAGAGTTCATATATATATATATATCATGTAGTGATCGATTGATGAACGATGTAGTCAAAACCTAGTATATTACACTACAAAAAACGCATCAAATTGCGAAGGTTTTTTTGCGGGGGTTAACTTAACCTCCGTAAAATTATAGGAAATGTGGGGGTTAAAAAACTGCCGCTAAAATTTGTAAAATTGCGGAGGTTTTAAACCCGCGCTATTAATTATGGGGGGTTTTAAACCCCGCTAAAATAGCACATATACCGGATAAAACATATATAAATTTGCAGGGGTTTTAAACCCCCGCTATAATAAAAAAAATAGCGGTAAACCTTTTATTTTCCCTCTCAATCACTTTACCAAATGTTCACTTTATCAAATAGTGCTAGAACAGATATTGTCTAGGTTGTTTCCCTCTCAAATTGAAGCTCTCACTCAGTCGACCTCCATTTTCCTCTAACTCGACCCATTTCCCTCTCAATCGACCCATTTACTTGAAATCATAAGTAGTCATCAAAGTAAATTAATGGAGCTGTAAGTAAATGAGTGGGAAAATCAACTAGAAAGGTATTTACTATTCTTTTGCTACAAAACTTTGTTCATTTCCATAATTATGTCAGTTAATGAATAATCATATTGAATGTTCTTCATAAAAATTGGGAAATCGCAAGAAATTGATTGCTGAAATTGGGAAACTCGGTGTCATATTTGAAGGGGTTTAGTTGGGGTTGCAGAATTCGGGTAAATCTATAGGAGAAATTGAATGTTATTCATAAAAATTGGGGAATTTTGTATAAATCTAGCTTTCGATGAAGCAATTTTATCTATATATTGCAGGAACAAACATTTTCTAGCTTGTTTGTCTCATCTATATGTTTTATGTTGTAAGATTTAGGTCTAATGGTATTTGTTTCTGCTTTCTTTGTTGGGGAATATGATGATAGGCGAAATTACGCGCCTATATCAATATATTTTGCCCATATTTTAGCCTAGTTTCGAGAACTAATTATCTATTTCGTACACTTTTAGTCCTTTTTCCTGTAAATGAGCTAACAAATGTGATTAGGAAAGTTTCAGGTATAAATGATGCAAAATACAGCAATTTATGGCTTACTTGACGCAAAAGAAAGCTCACAAACGAGATGGAAAGGAGCTGGACGCATAAAGGACTAAATCTGCTGCATGGAAAATCTGTCCCGGGCTAAAACAGCATTTCTGAAGACTTTGGGACTTACAGACACAAAGCTGGATTTTTGCCATAATACATTAACCTAGTGCAATTAGGTTATGTGTTTCATCATTCTATTTGGATTATAATTTTGTAACCTTACCCTAGTACAATTGGGTCAAGGATTTCATTAGTATATTAGGATTTGGTTATTTATTTTATTAGTTTAGTAGGAGTAGGATAGGAGTATTATAAATACCCTATCATGTTAGAGATTTTAAAAGGGGGGGGGAGACATTCTGACAATTCATTCATCTCCTTACAATTAAGACATCTTCCTACAACCCATTCTCAATTCTTCATTCTTCTACTCTTAAATTCCACAACAAGAGAATCGTTACTTGCTACGGAATCACTAAAACCACACGCCAAACACCTACTATTCACGCCATCCACCATGCAAAACGTGATATCCTTCGCATTCACGGGTAACTAAATCTCTTAGTTGGGGTTATGGAAGCCGAATGAGTTACTATCTATAGCTATGAGTTTGTGAGTTCAAGACAAGTATATTGCTTATATCATTATTCTCTTCATCTTAAATCTACATTCTTTGCGGTTCAAACACAAGAACACGCCATTCTAACATCTAACCTGTTCGAGAGAAAGGTTATTTGTCTAGAAAAGAAGACGCATAGACCAACGCCAGTCTAACATCTGACTTGTTCGAGAGAAAAGTTATTTGTCTGGAAAAGAGATAATGTCAAGGTAGTAGGACACCCTTTCCTATTAAAAAGCTAGTGCCGTACCTGGACTAACTTCTTGGAGAATTCGTACCGTTAGTCACACTTTAAGCTCGAGAGAGTTAAAGTGAAATAGTCCTTGTTTAGGTCGAGAGACGCTTGGATTTACCATCGACTACAATTCTCTATAAGCAATTACATGTCAAGACTCTACACACTCATAGCCAATAGAGACGTATACCTCAGAAGGTGGACATAACCCCAACGCCTCAATTCTCATTGTTTACAACACACGTGACAATCTCTCTTTATTTTGCTATTTTCAGTTCTTACATTCTTGTTTTGGTTACATACTACAATCCCCCCTTTCCTACGAGACTTGCACTAAAAGTCTAGTAATTTCTCTTGCTTGTTGGCCAAGCTATTCTCTGTGGGATCGATACCCAACCCAGGTTGGGTTCTATATTTGCTAACGACCGCTTTACACTCCCACGAGAGCTGTAGATTGAGCGTTATCAGAATACTCAGTTGCTATTTCTGATTTCTCTGTTGTAAGATTTAGGTTTCTGTTTTCTGTTGTAAGATTCAGTAGTTGTTTGTTGATGTAGCTGCTTGCATCTTCGTTATGTCTTTGCTGTTTCACTTTAAAGCTCATATTTTTATTATTTTTTCATTACTTTTGAAGGGTGTTCAAGCGAGCAGCACAGAGAAACGCACACAGATTGATTTTGGTCGGAAAGGCTAAATGGCAAAAAGGCATGGTCAATGTTAAGACTCTTTTACCAGGTGAGCAATTGGAGATAAAACTCAATGAACTGGAGTAATGGAGTCTTGCTGTATGAAATAGCTTTCTTGCCATTCTTTTTATAATGATGCTAAGTTAATTATTTAGCTATTTTTTTTAGTGATGCTGAGTTCTTTCTTTTCTACACTTTGCTTACTCTTCTTCACTTAGACCCAGTTAGTTATAATTGAAGATCAGTTTTCCACTATCTGCATTAAGATTCAAAAATTATTGTTGCACAAGTTCTTGAATGAGTTTCTTTTACTTGGTGTTGCATGAATGTCCTATTTCCTACTTGTAAACTTAACTGATGAGTTTTTGGTTATGCTATTGAGTAGTAGTTCATTTTTTTTATATATGTCAAGTTAGTCGAGTTGTGCGAAAGTTGACCCGGACATAACAATTATCTGATAGAGTGATTTTTCATAAGATATGTTGTTATGTATGTTCTCTATTAGGGTTCAATAATTTATTTATTTCCTATTACATTCACTTTTATTCTTCATGAAATCTTATAGGTGATATTTAACATATTCATCAAATTCTTCAATGGATAGATCTTGGATTGGAATGCCAAGAAACACACCAGCGTATTTGCTTGATTTGAATCAGTTTCTACATTTTGCATTTACCAATGGAGCTATAGGAGATAAAATAAAGTGTCCATGTCCTTTATGTGGTTTTAAAAAGTGGCAAACAAGAAATGTGGTGTTTCACCATTTGATGAACAAGGATTACCCTGAACATTACCTCACTTGGGTTATGCATAGGGAATTAAATATTTTGCCTAATTTCGGAAACATAGAGGTCATTCAAGATGCTTCACCTTTTGTAAATCCTATTGAATTATTCATTTAAGAAGCATTCGGGGTTTAAGGAATAAGGGTGTTGATACAGGTCCATCACAAGTAGCGGGAGAAGAAGAAACTTTGCATGATTTGTCTGATTCAAATAACAAAGATAATTTTGAATTGCTTAAAGAGGGAAGTGGAGATTTGTATGAAGGATCCAAGTACTCAAAGTTGGAATTTTTATTAAAGCTTTATCACATAAAGTGCTTGTCTGGGTTAAGTGATAAAGGAATGACTATGGTTCTAGATCTACTCAGGGATGCATTTAAATTTTCAAAGATCCCTTTATCTTTTTATGAGGCTAAGAAAGCCATTAACAAGTTGTGTCTTGATTATATTAAGATAGATGTTTGCCCAAATGATTGCATGTTGTACTGGGAAGATGATATTAATGCAAAATCATGTAAGCATTGTAACACTTCTTGATGGAAGCTCGAGAAGGATAGCGATCTTGATCATGCTCCTAGTACAAGTAAGAAACAAAAAAAGAAGCAAAAGAAGCCTGCCAAAGTTTTGCGCTACTTTCCATTAAAACCAAGATTACAAAAATTGTTTATGTGCTTAAAAATTACAGAGCATATGAGGTGGCATGCAGAGGATGATAACAAAGATGGGATCTTAAGGAACCCTCGAGATGGTGAAGCATGGAAAAGACTTGATACAAATTGTCCTGAATTTGCTTCTGATCCTTGAAATGTTCAATTAGGACTAGTTACTGATGGTTTCAATCCTTTTGGAACAATGAGTACTAACTATAACATTTGGCTGGTTATTTTGTTTTCATACAATCTTCCTCCTTGGTTGTGTATGAAGCAATCAAATTTTATCCTCTCAATGATCATTCCAAGTCCACGTACAGTAGGGAATAACATAGATGTATATCTACAACCACTTATTAAGGAGTTGAATGAGTTGTGGAGTGAAGGTGTAGATACTTTTAATTCATCAAAGAATGAAGTTTTCAAAATGCGAGCAACTCTTATGTGGACAGTTAGCGATTTTCCTGGACTTGATATCTTATCTGGTTGGAACACCATACTGGTCTTGTATTTCCTTCTTGTAATTTTAATGCAGAACCTTGTCGACTTCGTCATAGTAGAAAATGGTGTTTTATTTGCCACCGCCGATTCTTGTCAAGAAATCATAAATTTAGACTGATGAGACATCATTTTAATGGAAATGTGGAAGAGAGGACCCCTCCAAAGAAGTTATCTGGGTCAGAAATTTTTCAGTAGGTGAAAGATATCAATGTCACATTTGGAAGACAATCAGAGTTGCAGAAAAGAAAAAGGAAAAAGAATGTTGGGGAAGATGCAACTCAACAATGAAAGAAGAAAAACATATTCTTTGATCTTTCATATTAGGAGTTTAACCCGTTGCCCCATAATTTAGATCTGATGCATATTGAAAAGAATATTTTTGACAATGTTATATTCACTTTGTTAAATGATAAATAATGTCAAAGGATCATGTTAAGGCCCGAAAAGATCTACAACATATGGGCATAAGGCATGATCTTTGGGTCGATGAGAATAATAAGTGTAAACTTGCTGCATTTGCAATTCCAAAGAACAAGAAAGTGGCATTCCTCAAGACTTTAAAGAATATCTCAGTGCCGGATGGTTATTTAAGTAATATATCTCATCGTATTGATTTGGATCAAAAAAGATTTTTTCAAAATAGAGTAGTGCGCTGACACTACTCAGAACAGATGGTTCAAAATAGATGCTTGGAAGTTTAATTGTGTCAACTTTTCCAAATTGATTCATACCAGTGATCGTGTGGATGATGATCCGTATATTGAAGCATCACAAGCTAATATGGTCTACTATGTTGATGATAAAAATGATAAAGAATGGTGTGTTTCTATACATCTAAAACCAAGAGATTTGTTTGACATGGGAGAGATTGATGAAGAGGAAATATACGAGAATGAGCCATACCAACAACAAGAGTTCAAACAATTTTTTGATGTTGATTACGAGAATGTCCAAATTATAATAGAGGAGCATATGACTGAATAGATATATCATTATTTTTTAGTTTCCTCTAGCACTGTCTTCTTCTTGCTTGATTAGTGTTTTTTTCCAAAACTTACCATCTTTTGGCTTAGAAAGTTATAACTATATTGAGTTCTGTTCTATCCTAGTCATCAATGATTTGGTTTATTTGTTTTTTCATAGTTATAGCTTGCATCTAGCATTGTAATGAATTGACTTGTAACTATATTTAGTTTTTTTCATGTTCAAACAGCCTTAAAGGAGGAGATGTGTTAAATTACCTCTCATCTTTAAGTTATCCCTCTCTATGATAGATGCTAGTTGTAAAAGCCGCTGTGTTTGATCTTGTAATTCCTGATTGTCTCCGGTCCTATCATAGAGTCTAATTCTGAGGTTCAATTTCACCCAATGAAAAATAAAAGATGTGTTATATAATGGTAGTCATATCCTTTTCTATAGGTCAAAGAAGATTTAGACTTGTGTTCGTCGTGCTAGTTAATTTTCTCTATGGAGCAGAAGTTGCATTAAGGTACTTTGTTTCTTTTACTTCTCTTGTTCTTAATGCTATGTTTTTGTAAATTATTATTTTTGAGGTGTGGGGTTTAGAACTTTGAGTGGATAAGAGTGTCTGTTTGCTATAGTGGAACAGAAGTTCAATTAAGGTACTTTGTTTGTCTTACTTATTTTGTTCCTTTATTTTCTGCTTCTGCTGAAAAGGTTGTGTGCTTGAAGGATTTCGACCATTTCTTCCTATCTGTCTTTATACAAATATTTAATGGTCACTTGATACAAACATTTATAGGTGCAAGCCATACTTGATTTTATCTGACATGAAAGATACTATAGAGAGGAAAAACAACAAATTTGGAACTATATATGATGATGTGATGAAAATTTTGATTATTCTTGTCTTCTACAAAATAGTTGTGGACTGTTACTTTATTATCTAGTTTTCTCTGTCATAGTCTGCTAAATCAACATGCATGAAAGCTAGCCCAGACAATTGTTTCTTGGTTTTTTACCTCTACTTGTCTTTGGAGAGACTGGACATAGTTGATTATTTCATCTAGCATTCCTGCTTTCCCTGTGATCTTGTTATATCGTGGTACCAAATCGTGCAAAAATCTCATCTGCTCACTGATCTTTTCCCTTCTTACCTGCCAAAAATATGAATTAACTTGCCGGTTAAGTTGTTCACTGGAGTAAACTATTACTTGTGCTCACTATTATTTATGCTTCTTTTGTTGCTATGTTTCTCTGTTGTTAGTTTGAAATCTCTTTACTCTATGCATTCTTTCAATTGTTCTGCAACCTCTTGAAAAATCACCCCAATTGTTCTCCAAACAAGGGTCTGTCTTAATTTCCTGAGTCACAAGCTCATTAAAACTCTGATCATTTACATTGATCAGACCATGAAACTGTTGAGCTTCAGATGATTGATGAAAAATAATTCACCAGTTGATCATTTGTCCACTAAAATAACTCATCTCTTGTTGATTGACCTATTTTTCCTGCCACTTCATTCTCAGTCGTTGTCGATTAAGAACGTTCAGCTCTATGCTTCCATTACCTCTATTGCTACATTTATTCCTAAATCATCATCTTTCTTTACGAGTTCTTGGTTGTTTGAATCCAAAATGTGGATGGTTACATAGTAGAACTAATTTGAAATCGCATTCTCAAGACAGTGAGTCCTGTACTAACTGTAAAGGTGTGTCCACCTTATAGTATTTTTTATGTTCAGGCTCTACAGGTGGCTTTGCTGAACTTTTTGACCAATTTTTTGATTTCTCCATCAAAATTACGTGAACACTTTCTATTTCATGTAATGTAATCGGGTATCGACAAGAACTATTGAAAGGATGTTACAGAGACAGTTTGTAGAGTGTCTTAAACCTGGAAAACTGGTGGAGGTTAAAAAGTTAACTTGTTGTTTCACAATGCTAAGTTTGCTACTACTTCAAGCCAGATAAACGGCTAGGATAACTTGTTGCTTGAAAGATGGCACAAACACTTGGCTTAAATGATACAGATGATTTGTTGAAGTCTGGTGCTTCCTGCATAGTGAGGCCTCTGAACCCATCTGAAATTCACCAATTAACTTTTCTTGAAACACAAAACCCAGGAGGTGACTAAAAATTATAGTACTATAAAGGTATGTGTTTATTTGTCTAACAAACAATGCCTTCTGCTGCTACAACTTTTTGGTAATTGTAACTCAAATGTGGATATTTCCCAAAATTTTGCAGATATGCCAAGGTTCAAGAGCATGCAAAAAAAGCAAAAATCAGATTTGCTGATATCTACATCACAAGGTACTGAATCAGCATGTCTGCCAACAAATCTACCTCCGCCAATTCAGCATGCACCTCAACCATCTCAACCAGTTTACTCAGCATCCCATCCAACTCCTATGGATCAGGACGCGCCACATCTGGGTCTGACAGTTTGGCCTTAATCACAACCATCCCGATTAGTTCACTCTACATCATATCAGGGTCTGGCAAATCAGGATTCATCATAGTTATCTCAATTAATTCATTCTACATCACATTCGGATCCAACAAATGAGGACTCGTCACAAGCATCTCCCATAGGTCAGGATGCACCCAAAAAACATTCTAGACGTGAATCAAATTCGCAATAGGTCATAGACACAATAGGTAAATACTTCAGACTATCAATACATATTCAACATACCTTTCTAATCCAATGTAATGTCTCTCATAGCCTCAACTTATCTCTTTTCTTATTACAGATTCAAGAAATAATGTCAAGAAAATCAAAGTAAAAGCTAAGAAAGTATTGAATTTAACAGGTGAAGAACGTATCATGGTTAAGTTTGATATTTATGATGAACTATTTGGTGAAGCACGCAGCCTTCTTTCGGGCTTTTGTGGAATTTTAGCGTGTGGTTGCTCTTTATTTCCAATCAACTTTGAAAAATGGTCGAATTTACCTATGACATTCTTTAATCGCGTCTTCGATCTTATTATAAAGGTATAAGCTCTAAATTTTGACGACTATACCACTGTTTATTATTTTTAGAGACTGACAACTATTTTTTCATTTTGAAGCCCAAATTCTTCTTTGACGCAGCCGAAACAGTTGCTTGATGACATATTTATTTATCTATTAGAAAAAAGTGGGCTGCAAATAAGATTAACATGTGGAATGAATTTAATGATCCACTTAAAAGTAAAGCTCAAATTATGGATAAGGTGCTAGACGGGATCCCACCCGATCAATGGATTTCTTTTATTGAATACAATTTTAAAGAATCAACATAGGTATTTATGTAAATGTATTTCTTTATAGTTATATAATTATTTTTTTCTAATTTACTTTAAAATATATTTTTATAAGAAAATGCGTCAAAGGAACCGTGAAAATCAAAAGAAACAAACAATTTCTCACACTGGTGGCTCCAAAGCCAATGCTACAAGAAGGGCTGAAATGGTGAGTGAATTAATCTCGAATGTAATATTCCTAAATAGTAAATTATTTTGATTATATTTTTTAATTTATAGATGGCCGAGACTGGACAGTGGCCTAGACGAGCAAAAATGTACATTGCTACTCATATGAATCAAGATGGAGTATATGTTAATAAAGCGGCAAAAGAAATATGTATGAGTTTTACTTATTTGCCATAGACTCTTATTGAGCAATCAACCATAGTATGCCAAATTAATTTCTAGTATTAATTTATTTTGACAACAAATTTTCTATATGTAGGAAAAAATTGAGTCAGCTTTGAGCCAAAGCACTACAAATGAGTCTATTTCACCAAATGATGCCATTGGTAAGGTGCTAGGGCAGGAACACTTTGGAAGGGTGAGATGTTTGGGATTAGGAGCTATTCCTAGTAGAGTTTTTCAACAAGTTATACCTCGTTTTGGTGGTACAAGTGCATCAAGTAGTGGAGGTTCTTGTTCGTTCCAATGTCGAGAATACTACAATCAAATGATGAATTCTCACAATCAAATATTGAGTTCTTTGAAGGCATATATGATTATGAAAGAAGGAACGATACCAGAACAATTTGTGGGGCTCTTTGATTCTCCTTCAATGGTTTCTCCCACAATAGTAAGTACAATTCTCTTTATTTTTTTTTATCTCGGTGTTTGATCTCTGTCTACTCATTCATCTTCAAATTTGAAATATCCTTTTGTGTTTGAGCTTGCAATTATATTTATACTCCCAGTAAACATCAACATCAACTTGTTTTTATTGTTAAGCTTATTAATGAACTAACAGAAACTAACGGGATATTTTTCCATGATCATAGCGCCAACAAGTTACAAATCTTAGGTTATGACTGCTTTTTTTATTAATTTCACAGCTTTTTTTTTAGTACTGGGCATCAGAATGTTCATAAAATTATAATAAGTGAAGAGCTTCCTTTGCTGTGAATCACTGTGAAAAGAAAAACAGAATGCAACAAAGTAGAATGCTACAGAAAGGAACCAAAATAGAATGCACGAAACTAGAATGTTGTGAATAGCAACGACTGATAATTACTAGTCTTTGATGCAAAATTATTTTTCCTAGTCAACCTCACTCTACATAAACTGCATGCTTTAAATGATTGAATGTTCCATAAACTGCATGCTTTAAATGATTGAATGTTCCATAACACTACCTCCGTCCCATTTATATGGCACCGTTTGACTGGACATGAGTTTAAGAAATAAGGAAAGACGTCGTTATGTTTATCAGTTGCCCTTATTAACCTCACTCTACATTTATCATGATGTTTTTAGTTGTTTTTAGTTGTACGCAAATATAAATATTTTATAATAAGGACCAAAAGTTCATCTGATTGATTTTTATACTTTGCATTTTTATGTAGCCAAGTGATGCGACTAATGGACCCATTGCGTCCATGGATGCAAGGAGACCATATGATGATTTTGATCCTAATGACGGTCATTGATTTCATTGCAAATTTTCTTGGATATTCAATTATGTCTTGGATGTACTTAATGTTTAAATTTAATTTTGAAGATACTACTTAATGTTGAAAAATTGAAGTTTGAAGATGTTAATGTTGAATATTTAATTTTGAAGTTTAATGTTTAACATATTTTTGACATATTTTTCAATTACAGTATTTAATTATTCATGTTGTGTTAATGATATTTGAATTGAACAAATATTGGATTGTAGGTTATCTCTAAAGGTACATATATATATATATATATATATATATATAGTATATAAATATTATACAATAAAGGTATGTTAATGACATAAGATAATGTAATATATAATTCATCTGAGTATTTGTGAAATACGTTGTATATTATTATGGAGTAGTAAAATTGTGTATGTGATGTTTATAGTACGTATGTGAAAGCTGATAGACAATTGAATATATGCATATATACGTTTATCTCATGTAGTGACGTATGTAGTAATATAAAGCTAGATAATTGAGTCTATATATCAAAATAGTTTGAATGATACGTTGATATATATCATACTATTGAGGAAGTAGATATACTTGTTGAAGTTGTAATAACGTAAGAGTAGTATTACGAGGTATATATATATATTGTATTCAAAAGTTAATTAACCAAAAAGTTATCGTAATTTGCAAAATTCCTTGATATTATTATACGATTGAGGAAATATACTACTCGTGTTAATGTGATGATAAAATAACTACTTATCTGATCTATATATATACGAATTGCATTAAATTAATTGGATGTTGTCTCGGTCCCATACATAGTGTATGTATATATATACGAATTGCATTAAATTAATTGAATGTTGTTATAAATATTATAGAATTTATTAAAATTTTAATTTGTTAAAAAATAATTTTAATTGATTAACTTATTTTTTTAATTTATTAAATTATTAATTTTAATTTGTTAAAGTTTAATTTCAAAAATATTTTTTTAAATATTACGAAAACCGACCATATGTGGTCGGTTTTTGTAATATTTAGAAAAAATATTTTTGAATAACCCGACCCGACTCGACCCGTAATACATAATAATAACACAAAAACAAACCAAAATCCCCCATTTCGCCCGTCCAAAACAGCAAGAACACTCCAAAATCCTCCAAATCTCACACTTTAACATTAAACCCTCCAATCTCTATTGTTATTTCTCTTTCAAGGAAGTTTCTACTCAACTTCTTGGATTCTTTTTGGCTTTAATCGAATTTTCAAGGAACTATTTCATCCTAACATTCAATTTTGGGCAGGGTAACAATTAACAACAACTCATTAACTAAATTTAGCTTACTTTAGTATCCACAAACTCATTTTTTAATATCTAGAAATGTTAAAGGTCTACACACAAATATCTTAGTGTTAATTAGGTCAATTGGTCGTGGCTTGAGTTTAGGGTTTGGATATTTGTTTTATTTAGCTAGATTTTAACTAATTTTTGGAATTAGAGATTGAATTAGCTAATTTTAGGCTTGTTGCTACATTAATTTGATTTTGAATTACCTAAATTTTGGTTAGTCTTGACACTTATTTCTCCATTTTACTCATTAATTGTTAAATTTTTATGGGGGGAAATCTTATTCATGTTCATTTACAAAATTGTTGTAATAATTTAAGCGAAAGGTTGTTCTTTGTAATAGTTTTACTATTTGACAGATTCCGAATCCGGTATAAGGATTGCTTTGCTATTTTTTCCGTTGACCGCTTATCTCTTTCACTTTAATTTAGGCCAATTAAAGGCAAATTGTTATCTTGTTGTTATTGTTCATATTGAAGTCTAGTGAATCACTGTGTCGCCCTATTCGATTCACTAGCATTGTTGTTATCTTCTTGTTATTGTTCATATTGAGGTCTAGTGAAGTCATGTGTGGCGTTGTTCGATTCACTAGCATTGTTGTTGACATCTTGTTGGTCGTTTTGTTGCTAGTTTTGAATGAGGTTTGATTATTGACTTAGTTACTTGAAGATGGTTAACTTTAGGTACTTTAAAAGTGATTTTTTGTTTGGAATGTGGTTTGGTTGGTGACTTAGTTACTTGAAAATGGTTAAGTGTACGAACTTTAAAGGGGATTTTGTGTTTCGAATGTGGTTTGATTTGTGGCTTAGTTACTTGAAAATGGTTAAGTGTAGGGACTTTAAAGGGGATTTTTTGTTTTGAATGTAGTTTTGTTTAGATACTTAGACACTTGAAAATGGTTAAGTATAGGGACTTTAAAGGAGATTTTTTATTTTGAATGTCGATTGGTTGTTCACTTAGTTACTTGAAAATGGTTAAGTGTAGAGACTTTAAAGGGAATTTTTCGTTTTGAATGGGGTATGGTTGGTGACTTAGTTACTTGAAAATGGTTAAGTGTAGGAACTTTAAAGGAGATTTTTTGTTTTGAATGTGGTTTGATTGGGGACTTGGTTACTTGAAAATGATTAAGTGCACAGACTTTAAAGAAGATTTTTGGTTTTGAATAAGGTTTGGTTGGTGACTTAGTAACTTGAAAATGTTTAAGTGTAGGAACTTTAAAGGAAATTTTTTGTTTTTAATGTGGTTTTGTTTCGATACTTAGTCAATTGAAAATGGTTAAGTGTAGGAACTTTAAAGGGGATTTTTTATTTTGAATGTGGTTTGGTTGGTGACTTAGATACTTAAAAATGGTTAAGTTTAGAGACTCTAGAGAGGATTTTTTGTTTTGATTGGGGTTTGGTTGGTGACTTAGTTACTTGAAAATCGTTATGTGTAGGGACATTAAAGGGGATTTTTTATTTTGAAAGTGGTTTTGTTTTGATATTTAGTTACTTGAAATGGTTAAGTGTAGGGACTTTAAAGTAGATTTTTTATTTTGAATGTGGTTTTGTTTTGATACTTAGTCACTTGAAAATGGTTAAGCGTAGGGACTTTAATGGGGATTTCTATTTTGAATGTGGTTTGATTGTTGACTTAGTTACTTGAAAATGGTTAAGTGTAGGGACTTCAAAGGATATTTTTTGTTTTGAATGTGGTTTAGTTATGATTCTTAGTCACTTGAAAATGGTTAAAAGTAGAGACTTTAAAGGGGATTTTGTGTTTTGAATGCGGTTTGGTTTTGATACGTACTCACTTGAAAATGGTTAAGTGTAGGAACTTTAAAGGAGATTTTTTGTTTTGAATGTTGTTTGGTTACTAACTTAGTTACATGAAAATGGTTAAGTGTAGGGACTTTAAAGGGGATTTTTGATTTGAAAGTGGTTTGGTTGGTGACTTAGTTACATAAAATAGGTTATGCGTAGGGACTTTAAAGGGGATTTTTTGTTTTGAAGGACATTTGGTTGGTGACTTAGTTACTTGAAAATGGTTAAGTGTAGAGAATTTAAAGGGAATATTTTGTTTTGAATGTGGTTTTGTTTTGATGCGTAGTCAAATTGACAAGTGTAGGGACTTTAAAGGAGATTTTTTGTTTTGAATCTGGTTTGGTTGGTGACTTAGTTACTTGAAAATGGTTAGGTGTAGAGACTTTAAAGGGGATTTTTTGTTTTGAATGTGGTTCGGTTGGTGACTTAGTAACTTGAAAATTTTTAAGTGTAGAGACTTTAAAGGGGATTTTGTGTTTTGAATGTGGTTTGGTTGGTGACTTAGTTACTTGAAAATAGTTTAGTGTAGGGACTTTAAAGTAGAATTTTTGTTTTGAATGTGGTTTTGTTTTGATAGTTAGTTACTTGAAAATGGTTAAGTGTAGGGACTTTAAAGGGGATTTTTTATTTGGAATATGGTTTGGTTGTTGACTTAGTTACTTGAAAATGGTTATGTAGGGACTTTACAGGGGATTTTTTGTATTGAATGTGGCTTGGTTGGTGACTTAGTTACTTGAAAATAGTTAAGTGTAGGGACTTTAAAGGGGATTTTTTGTTTTGAATGTGGTTTGGTTGGTGACTTAGTTACTCGAAAATGATTAAGTCTAGGGACTTTAAATGAGATTTTTGGTTTTGAATATGGTTTGGATGGTGACTTAGTTACTTGAACATAGTTAAGTGTATGGACAGTAAATGTGATTTTTTGTTTTGAATGTGGTTTTGTTTTGATACTTAGTCACTTGAAAATGATTTAGGAACTTTTAAGTGGATTTTTTGTTTTGAATGTTGTTTGGTTGTTAACTTAGTTACTTGAAAATGGTTAAATGAGGGACTTTAAAGAGGATTTTTTTTGAATGTGGTTTGGTGGGTGACTTAGTTACTTTAAAATTGTTAAGTTTAGGGACTTTAAAGTTGGCTTTTTTATTTTGAAGGTGGTTTCGATGGTGATTTAGTTAATTGAAAATGGTTAAGTGTTGGGAATTTAAAGGGAATATTTGGTTTTTAATGTGGTTTTGTGTTGATTTTTAGTCACTTGATAATGGATAAGTGTAGGGATTTTAAAGGAGATTTTTTATTTTGAATGTTGTTTGGTTGGTGACTTAGTTACTTGAAAATAGTTAAGTGCAGGGACTTTAAAGGTGATTTTTTTTTGTTTTGAATATGGTTTGGTTGGTGACTTAGTTACTTGAAAATGGTAAAGTATAGGGACTTTAAAGGTGTTTTTTTGTTTTGAATGTGGTTTGTTTGGTGACTTAGTTACTTGAAAATGGTTAAGTGTAGAGACTTTAAAGGGAATTTTGTGTTTTGAATGTGGTTTGGTGGGTGACTTAGTTACTTGAAAATGGTTAAGTGTTGGGACTTTAAACTTGATTTTCTATTTTGAACGTGGTTTTGTTTTGATACTTAGTCACTTGAAAATTTAAAGTGTTGGGACCTTTAAGGGAATTTTTTATTTTGAATGTGGTTTGGTTGTTGACTTAGTTAATTGAAAGGAATTTTTCGTTTTGAATGTGGTTTGGTTGGTGACTTAGTTACTTGAAAATGGTTAAGTGTAGGAATTTTAAAGGAGATTTTTTAGTTTAAATGTGGTTTGGTTGGTGAATTAGTTACTTGAAAATGGTTAAGTGTAGGGACTTTAAGGAGAATTTTTTGTTTTGAATGTGGTTTTGTTATTATACTTATCCACTTGAAAATGCTTAAGTGTAGGGACTTTAAAAGGGATTTATTTTTTTGAATGTGGTTTTGTTTTGATACGTAGTCACTTGAAAATGGTTAAGTGTATGGACTTTAAAGTGAATTTTTTGTTTTAAATGTGGTTTTGTTGGTGACTTAGATACTTAAAAATGGTTAAGTGTAGAGACTTTGAAGTGGATTTTTTGTTTATAATGTGGTTTGGTTGGTGACTTAGTTACTTGAAAATTGTTATCTGTAGGGATTTTCAGGGGGACTTTTTGTTTTGAATGTGGTTTTGTTTTGATACTTACTTGAAATGGTTAAGTGTAGGGACTTTAAGAGGAATTTTTTATTTTGAATGTGATTTGGTTGGTGACTTTGTGACATAAAAATGGTTAAGGTTAGGAACTTTAATGGAGATTTTTTCTTTTGAATATGGTTTGATTGGTGAATTAGTTACTTGAAAATGGTTAATTTTAGGGACTTTTAAAAGGATTTTTTATTTTGAATGTTGTTTAGTTTTGATACTTAGTCACTTGAAAATGGTTAAGAGTAGAGACTTTAAAGGTGATTTGGTGTTTTTAATGTGGTCTGGTTTTGATACTTAGTCTCTTGAAAATGGTTAAGTGTAGGGACTTTAAATGTGATTTTTCATTTTGAATGGGGTTTGGTAGTTGACTTATTTACTTGAAAATAGTTAAGTGTAGAGACTTTAAAGGCAATTTTTTGTTTTGAATGTGGTTTGTGTGACGACTTTGTTACTTAAAAATGGTTAAGTGTAGGAACTTTAAAGGGGATTCTTTGATTTTAAGGTGGTTAGGTTGGTGACTTAGTTACTTGAAAATGGTTAAGTATAGAGAATTTAAAGGGAATTTTTTGTTTTGAATGTGATTTTTTTTTGAGACTTAGTCACTTGAAAATGGATAAGTGTTCGGACTTTAAAGGGGATTTTTTGTTATGAATGTGGTTTGGTTGGTGACTTAGTTAATAAAAAATGGGTAAGTGTAGACACTTTAAAGGGGATTTTTTTGTTTTGAATGTTGTTTGGTTGATGACTTAGTTACTTGAAAATGGTTCTGTGTAAGGACTTTAAATGGGTTTTTTTTTTGAGTGTGGTTTGGTTGGTGACTTAGTTACTTGAAAATAGTTAAGTGTAGGTACTTTAAAGGCAATTTTTGTTTTGAATGTGGTTTGGTTGGTGACTTAGTTACTCGAAAATGGTTAAATGTAGGGACTTTAAAGGGGAGCGTTGGAGTAACTTGTAAAGTTTCTGCCATATGACCGAGATGTCACGGGTTCAGACCTTGGAAACTGCCTCGAGCAGAAATGCAAGGTAAGGCTGCGTACGATACACCCTTTTGTGGGGACCTTTCTAGGACACCTCGCATAGCGGTAGCTTTAGTGCACCGGGCTGCCCTATTAGTTTGTCACTTGAAAATGGTTAAGTGTAGGGACTTTAAAGAAGATTTTTTATTTTTAATGTGGTTTGGTTGGTGACATAGATACTTTAAAATGGTTTAGTGTAGGAACTTTAAAGGAGATTTTTTCTATTGATTGTGGTTTGGTTGGTGACTTAGTTACATGAAAATGGTTAAGTGTAGGGACTTTAAAGGGGATTTCTTATGTTGAATATGGTTTGGTTGGTGACTTAGTTACTGGAAAATGGTTTAGTCTAGGGACTTTAAAAAGGATATTTTATGTTCAATGTGGTTTTGTTTTGATACTTAGTCACTTGAAAATGGTTAAGATTAGTGACTTTAAAAGGGATTTTTTGTGTTGAATGTGGTTAGGTTTTGATACTTAGTCATTTGAAAATGGTTAAGTGCAGGAACTTTAAAGGAGATTCTTTGTTTTGAATGTGGTTGGGTTGTTGACTTATTTACTTGAAAATGGTTAAGTGTAGGGACTTTAAAGGGGATTTTTTTGATTTGAATGTGGTTTTACTGGTGACTTAGTTACTTGAAAATGGCTAAGTGTTGGGAAGTTGAGGGAAAATTTTTATTTTGAAGGTGGTTGGGTTGATGACTTAGTTAGTTGAAAATAGTTAAGTGTTGAGAATTTAATGGGAATATTTTGTTTTGAATGTGGTTTTGTTTTCATATTTAGTCACTTGAAAATGGGTAAGTGTGGGGACTTTAAAGGCGATTTTTTGTTTTGAATGTGGTTTGGTTGGCGACTTACTTACTTTAAAATAGTTAAGTGTAGGGACTTTAAAGGTAATTTTTTGTTTTAAATATGGTTTGGTAAGTGACTTAGTTACATGAAAATGGTTAAGTGTAGGGACTATAAAGGGGCTTTTTTGTTTTTAATGTGGTTTGTTTGGTGACTTAGTTGCTTAAAAATGGTTGAGTGTAGGGACTTTAAAGGGAATTTTGTGTTTTGAATGTGGTTTGGTTGGTGATTTATTTACTTGAAAATGGTTAAGTGTAGGGACTTTAAAGGGGATTTATTGTTTTGAATGTGGTTTTAATTTGATACTTAGTTTCTGGAAAATGGTTAAGTGTAGCGATTTTAAAGGGGATTTTTTGTTTTGATTGTGGTTTGGTTGGCGACTTAGTTACTTGAAAATGGTTAAGTGTAGGGACCTTAAAGGGGATTTATTATTTTGAATTGATTTTGTTTTGATACTTAGTCACTTGAAAATGATTAAGTGTAGGGACTCTAAAGGGAATATTTGCTTCCTAATGTGGTTTGGTTGGTGACTTAGATACTTAAAAATGGTTAAGTGTAGAGACTTCAAAGGGGATTTTTTTATTTTGAATATGGTTTTGTTATGATACTTAGTAACTTAAAATGGTTAAGTGTAGTGACTTTAAGGGTTATTTTTTTTATTTTAAATGTGGTTTGGTTGGTGGCTTAGATACTTAAAAATGGTTATCTGTTGGGACTATAAAGGGGACTTTTTATTTTGAATGTGGTTTTGTTTTGATTCTTAGTAACCTAAAATGGTTAAGTGTAAGGACTTTAAAGGTTATTTTTTTAATTTTGAATGTGGTTTGGTTGGTGACTTAGTTACATGAAAATGGTTAAGTGTAGGGACTTTAAATGGGATTTTGTGATTTGAATGTGGTTTGGTTGGTGAGTTAGTTACTTGAAAATGCCTAAGTGTAGTAATTTAAAGGAGATTTTGTTTTTCATTGTGGTTTTCTATTGATCCTTAGTCACTTTAACTGAGATTTTGTGGTATGAATGTGGTTTGGTTTGATCCTTAGTCACTTGAAAATGGTTAAGCTTAGGGATTTTAAAGGATATTTTTTATTTTGAATGTGGTTTGGTTGTTGACTTTGTTACTTGAAAATGGTTAAGTGT